>NC_079973.1:14919920-15219920 GCF_029852145.1 Microplitis mediator | reverse complement strand
ACTATATTTACTGCCGAATAGTGATTGTCACGCGATTTTCACTAATTCGTTTTTAGAAAGTGAGCTGTAATCATTTTTTATTAAGAAAAATTAAAGTAATAGGGGAACCTGGGGCACGAAGGCCCCCCTCAAAAATTAGGTAAAAAATGTTTTTTTTTTATTTTCCGTCAAGTTATGACCTCTATAATGTTTTTATCATATTTTAGGCCAATATGTGATATGTGGGGCACAATGAACCACTCGAAAAAAAAAATTGTAACGAAAAATTTTTTTTTTTTTTTTTTTGTAAAATTTCGACTGATTCTTCCGAAATAGATAAAAAATAAACGAATTTGATGGTTAAAAGCCACAAAAAGAAAAAACCGGCTTAAGGGGGCCGTCGTGCCCCAGGCTCCCCTACAAAGTGAAATATGTAAACATATAACATGGTTGTAATGTAAAATTACCATTTTCATAAAAAAATTAATTAAACATCTCATAACATATTTTTTATTATTTTGGATACTGGATCTTTTTTTTTTAATTCACAATTTTTTCAACAATTTGTATTCTTTTTGTAATACAAATTTTTCGTTCTTAAATATTTGGTGTTGCGGAAAATTTCAATAAAGTAATGTTACGAGAATACAAATGAATTTATCTCGAAGAATCGTCCACTTTAAAATTAGAAGTAATTAATTAAATTTGAGAGATGAAATCTGAATTTTTAAATTAGTTCAATATTTTTATAACTTTTAAAATTTATAATTCAAATAAGTAATCAATTTAAAATATAACAGATAAATATTTCGGATAGTTATTATCCTATTATTCATATTATCAGTCAGTTAATCAATAAAAAAAAAAGGTTATATTTAATTTTATTGATTTCGTAAAGAAAAAAAAAACGTTTTTTTAAAGCACTTGCAGTGTTTCCAAGTCAGCTGATAAATACTAGCTTAAGCGGATTATTGAAATGACTCAAGTGTCAGCTTTAAACAATGCAATCGACAATTTTTACAAATAATTTATCAACTTAATTTAAATAAATTATTGATCTACAATATTTCTATATTAATTATCAACAACTACGTTTATTTATAAAAATAATAATATTTATACTTTGAATGTAAGTTACAGACAAAAAGCTATTCGATAAAAATTGAAATGTATGAACGCTGGAAATATCATCCCTTAGAAATGTAGTCAAGCATGTAGTCGACATATGTATAGATCCATATATACATGCGTTTTAGCATCAGACTTGTGGCGATCGTTGAGAGGGCGACTCAGATCGTTATTGAAAGATCTGGTCGCGTTTCTGGACCTCGGTCCGGTCACGATCAGAACCCAAGACTAAACGTCTGTCCGATGTATAATCTCTCCTTAGCATTCCGCGACCTCGCATGTCTTCCAAGCCGCACCTTAATTAAGCGTTATGAGTTGGAACCTTCGTTAACCGGATACCTTATTTCCTCCTGACGCGAGTACATATACTAAAGAGATAATCGTGAAAATTTGCGATCTCTATTACGCCGGGAAAATTATATACAATCGAATATTCGATGCCATCGATAAAAATTCAAAGTTTTATTTACAAAACATGAAAAATTTAAATCAAGAAATTATTAACCATCGGGAGCAGAATTGTTTAAGATTACGAGTTGTGTTTTCTATAAATTGAATTATTTTTTTTTTCTTTTCCAATGTCAGAGAAATGATAGTGCCTTTGTCAATTGATTAGATATCCATTTATCTGCAGCAAGGTTTATTTAATTTTGTACAATTGACTTGTTATTCAAGCTCTTTGGAGATAATTCAATAGTTTGTATTGCATTTTCCTCTTTTATTTTTTTTAAGCACTAAAAAAAAAATCAAAAGTGGATTTGAAGTGTACATAACTTTTTTTTCAATCTGAATTCACTCCGTCACTCGGAATTCCAGAATTAAAAAAAAATCACTTTACATACGGAGTATAGAGCTGGTTCTTTAACGGAGTGATTTTAGGATGATCTGGATTTTATTTCAATTCGCATTAACTACTAAAATAAACTCCCCCTTGAAGTATAAATTTCACTCCAAGCACAATGAAACCAAGTGTGTAGTCAAAGTTAATACACTTGGCAAATAATATTGAAATTTTGTAAGCATTCTATAGATATTCAACAAACTGTGAAATGTGTTTTGAGTGACTACAAAAAACTATAGTTTTACTTATGACCTTAAACATGAACACTTTTAATGTGTGTTGAAATAATACACTTGTAACACATTTGGTTTTAGAGTGAGGGGATTAAATAAATGAAAACACGTCTGTTCCGCATTTACTCGGAATGTAATCTGCGTTCTGCCCTGTTATGACAAAACGACGTATCTTGAGATACGCTGTTTTGTCGTAACAAAGCTAAAAAGGTTTATTTAGTGTCACTTAATAATAGGGTATCATCAGAATTTTACTAATTTAATTAATTATGCCAATAATATTGATCAAATGTGCGTATAAAAGAAATGAAAAAAAACGTATCTTTTTTGCATTGGAAATTTAATTCTTCGAGTTACAGCGTTTTGTCATAACAATTTCATCTATTTATCAAAACAAGCATTAGTTTCTTACGATACAAAAAACGTATCTCGAGATACGTCGTTTTGTCATAACAGAAATTAATTTTTCTGTTAAATTGTACTCAAATTCTGTTAAAACTTTAAACGCTATTTTCTTGAAACTATAATTTTTGAGATACGTCGTTTTGTCATGACAGGGCAGCGTTGACCTCACAAATTTTTCTACAGTGCAATAATAAACATTAATTATGGAATAATAATCAAAATGTCTTTGGTACACATATTTTACTCCTAAAATATAAGCCAATGTCTATATAAATAATATTAGAAAATATAAAACTGATACCTATAGTTTTTTTAAAGGCTATTTGTGACACTAACCAACGAAGCAAGCCCTCACCTTCTGCCAAAACCACTCACGATGGATGTAATATATCGTACGAATTAGTGCAACCCTTATTGTTTTCCACTTCTCGCAACCCCCGCTGGCACTCTTCCGCATCCCTTTATTTTTCTGTTACCAAGATACTCATATATATATATATATATATATATATATATATATATATATATATATATAACATTATTCTCTCAATTCTTTCCGTTTCTCGCAATTCTTTTTACTAGTATAGTTATAACTTAATTACAAGAAAGCCAGCATGCGAGTGAGCAACAAGAGCTTTCAGATATATAATAAATTTTCCATCAATGGCAACTTATTTTTTTGCTTCGAGAATTATCAGCTTCACAATAAAATGAATGTACCCTTAATAAAATTTATTTTATTCTTTCGTACGGTTTTATTTCATTTGCTTGACGCCAGAAAAAAAAATATTAATTATTTTATATTAATCAAATGTTCTTTCGTAAAGTGAGAATAAAAATTGTTCGAGAAAAAAACCAATTACGTCAATCAATTTAAAAAAAAAAAAATGTACATACTATTGAGTTATTTAAACAATAAAATATTGCTTTTTACAGGTTACCAAGAGAGATAAATATAGTAAATATAAATTTGATGACGTGACAAAGGGTGATGATATTCACAAAGTTAATTGCCGACAAACCTCTCTAATTACCGCGTAATTATAACGAAGTAGAAACAGGCAACACACACATGTATATATATATATATATATATATATATATATGTTACAGCATAAGGATTTATATTCTCATATCAAGTTTCATTGTCAGGACTTGGTATAAAGAAGAGTTTTATACTTGGACTCACTGTAAATAAGTAACATACGCGTCGTGGGTATCCGTCTATTGTGCCAATTAACGCGAATTTTAGTTATTATTTTTTAATGGCACACACGCCCTTCTTTGCGCTTAATGCATATTTCATGCGCGTTGCTGCATTCGCACACGTGGATATAATATAAAAGATTAAAAATAAATAAAATTATGAATGTTCACATGGCTTAAACAGATTTTTATCTTACATCTATATAAATTAATATACTACGTAGCTTTAACGATTTACTGATAGATTAGAATTAAAATTTAATTTAATTTGACTTCAATATATTTTATATTTATAATTATAACAATTATATTTAAATTTTTGAAAAACCAGAATAAAATGATTTTTTAATTGATTCCAATTATTATATATTACATAAAACGTTATTTTCTTAATCTAATATTAATTTCTTTTATATACATTGTCCAGATGTTCTGGACAGTTTTCTTTATGATTTATTAAGAAAGCACCAAAACACCCACAGCTATATGAAGTTATTTAGTAGTTAAATAAGAATAAAATAACTTATCTAGGACAGATGCACAAATCAATTTAATTTATTAAGTAATTATAGCTAATTATTTTTTATTTATATTTAAAATAAAATCATACACTGTAAAAAATTCGCGGAGTGAATGCGGATTCAATCCGGAGTGAATGCGGAGTGAATGAATTTTCAATTATTCACTCCCCTCGGAGTGAAATTCACTCCACAGGGGAGTTTTCGCGGAGTAGATAATTTTTTATTAATTTAATCCATCCGGAGTGAAATTCACCCCGGAGCGGAGTTTTAAAAATATTATTAATAAAATATAACTCCAATTAATAAAATCGAAGTAAAAATTCGGGTATTACATTATTGATCAGCTGATATGCACACACATACACACATACATATTTAGGTACACGCACTCGCACACACACGCACGCACAAATTTGCACACATGTACACATTTGCACACACGCACAAACTTGCACGCACGCACACATTTTCACACACACATTTGCACACACGCACAAATTTTCACACACGCACACATTTGCACACACGCACACATTTTCACACACGCACAAATTTTCACACATGAACATATTTGCACACACGCACACAAACACCTGCACACACCTGCACACACACATGCACGCAAACACACACATGCACGCAAACACAACTCGCACACACACACACACACACACACACACACACACACACACACACACACACACACATTGTTTAGCAGTCTCATATAAATTTATTTAAATATTAAAACTCCGGACCGGAGTGAATTGGGAGTGAAATAAAATCCGCGTCACTCCGAGATCACTCCGCTAAAAAAAACTCCCAATTCACTCCGCATGCCGAGTGATCTTTTTTAAAACTCCGGAACTCCGAGTGGCGAAGTGAATCCGGAGTGAATTCGAATTTTATTTCACTCCCAATTCACTCCGGATTCACTCCGGATTTTTTACAGTGTATATCTTATTGGTAACTAAAAAGTCCATTTGCAATTGTATCATAAATATATCTACACCAGATATGCCGTTGGGGCGTTGATCGAGGCCAGTTAGAAAGTAATCTGTCGTCATATTGGGTGTAGAGAATGATGACAGAGTATTAAGATGCCAATGTATGTCCATGGGGGTCATGCAGGAGAAAACTAATAAAGGGGTAAAAAATACCCTTTTCTTCTCTAGATTGTAAACGATTGGCACACACTGAAACTCAAACCTCCAACCCTTTCGCACATTACATTAATTTTAACCCAGAAATGTCGCATCGTCAATTTCATATAATTTTTCTTTAACTCATGGTGTTTCTCTTTTTTTACACTTATTCTCTCATTTCTAGCGTCACGTCTATACTATACCCCATTGACAATAATGCTTTTCTATAGTCTGAGCCATCTGCGAAGGGCGTGATCAAAACTACCCCATCGTACTTGGACAGCAATTATTTTGGAATCCATCAGTTCACATTGAGGATTAGCGGCGTTTCAGACCGATTAACAGACAGTAATGATCGATCGATTTGTGTTACTTCTATAAATATTAGGGTGCTTCGTTTCCGGCGAAAGTATTTTTTTTGTTGCTCATCAAGCAAAATGTTGTTTTTTATGCTGAAACAAAAATTCCTGCCAAGTTTGAGCTCTTAATTCCAATTTGAAGTACATTCCATTTGATTTCAAAGATTTCCCATTTAAAATACATGTAAATTAAATTACTTTTTTTTTAACTTTCTAATACTCAGCTGCGTTTTATGATATCGACGCGGTTTTGGTCGCAAATTGTAGGGCATTTGGTGTTCTTCAAAAGTGCCCATAGTTACTTAGCTGTAATTCCAGCTGTTCTATATTATATTTTTCAAATTATTAAAATTACTATAACTTGGAAACTATGGACTTTAGCGAGTTGACTCATAAGACTTTTTTTTAAGGGAATAAAATTTCCTATAAAATTTCTTGTAGCATTTTTAGTGTAGTTTCATTGGTTTACGTTCTGCAAGCCAATAATAATTTGCGACCAAAACCGCATCGATATCATAAAACGCAGCTGAGTATTAGAAAGTTAAAAAAAAAGTAATTTAATTTACATGTATTTTAAATGGGACATATTTTAAATCAAATGGAATGTACTTCAAATTGGAATTAAGAGCTCAAACTTGGCAGGAATTTTTGTTTCAGCATAAAAAACAATATTTTCCTTGATGAGCATAAAAAAAATACTTTCGCCGGAAACGAAGCACCCTAATAGGGGAAGGGGGGGGGGGGCAAAAAGGAGTAGGGTACACGGAGAAAATTAAATGATTGCAGTTACTATCTATTTATGGTAAAATTTTTTACCATCAACCCGATGGTAGTGACAACTATCTGGATGATTGTATAAATCATATTTATGGTAACTGTTACAATCATGTATGTTAATTAGAGATAGTTACAGTTATCATTTTAAATAGTTGTATTTACGATCTAGATGGTTACAGTTACCATCAGAAATTGTAGTGGTTACCATTAAAGATGATTAAAGTTACCATCTCAGACAATTAATGATGTTACCATTAATGATGTTCTTGTCAGCATTGGATGTCATGAACCCTTACCATACAAAATAGACGACCTTGTTCAAGACATTCAATGGACAAGTTTTCAGAATGATAGAATAACAATTAATTCAATTATAATGAAACCGTCTGACGAACCATCATTTTACCACGTTAAAAAAATACTAAATATCAACAATGGCCAAATTTTATTCATTACCCAGTACTTGGATGATTGTTATTTCGATGAACACACTCAATCATTCAAAGTTATTAACAGAAGCTCCCTCGCTTGGAAATTTTTATTTTATGCTGATATTGAAGACTGTACAGTAACTTATTTCAATATTTTAGACAATCAAGTGTACATAACTAAATTATGGATTTAAATAATTGTAAAAAATAAATAATTGTCATTTTTTTGTAAAAATTTTATAAATAAAATTTAAGTATGTTTGTCATCATATTTGTAATCAAAAATTTATAATTTTGCACCAGTACTTGAAAATTATTGAATTTTTGATCAATTTTTTTTATAGCATTTAATAATATTTATCAGTGATAAATTATCACTATCCTTGATAGGAAACATTATTATCCTGATGGTAAATATTACCATCCTGATAGTAGCTGTAATCATCTTAATGGTTACTGTTATCATCCTGATGGTAACTGTTACTATAAAAAATGGTAACTGCAATTATAAAAAATTGTAGCACTAACCATCTTTACACTGAAAAATTTTTTAATCATCCTAGATGATTGCAGCTACAAATTTAGTATGATAACTCCAATCATTTATTTTTCTCCGTGTAGGTAAAACGGGGTACCCCCAAAATTTGATAAAAAAAAATTTTATATTTTAAATGGTCTTTAAACATTCCAAAATCACTTATGTAAATATGATTAAGCGGTACTTTGAATTTTTCTTTGTAAACTTTTTCAAAAATCAATTGTCAGTTGAAAAATATTAATGACGTTTGTTTTATGATAAAAACTATTAAAATTTTTTTTTTCTTCTTTTGTATCCAATAAACATGTAAAATATAATTTTTCTTCATGTAAATTACTTACAAAAAAATTCAACTTAATCAAATTCGTTTAAAATCCAGAAATTTTTTTTTTTTACCTTTTTTAGGGGGTACCCCACTTTGCCCGCAGAAATGAAAAATTTTTTTTTTCAACGGTAACTGAAAATTTCTTCGATTTACTTTGAATATCATTAAAAAAAAAGATTCAGCGTATCTGAGTCCTCGAAAACTTGGTATTTCCTTAAGTACCCTCTTTTGCCCCTTCCTCCCCTATATATATATTCTTCTCTTACTTCCTTTTTTAACTTCCCGATAAGAAAATCGATGATTTTCGAAAAATTCGGGAATTTCATCAGATGTCGACGTTCTGAGGTCCTAGGAAGCTATTCTGACTATTTTCAGATTGATGTCCGAGTGTCTGTGTGTGTGTGTGTGTGTGTGTGTGTGTGTGTGTGTGTGTGTGTGTGTGTGTGTGTGTGTGTATGTGTGTGTGTGTGTGTGTGTGTGTGTGCGCGCGTGTGTGTGTGTGTGTGTGTGTGTGTGTGTGTGTGTGTGTGTGTGTGTGTGTGCGTGTGTGTGTGTATGTGTGTGTGTGTGTGTGTGTATGTGTGTGACCGGTCTATAACTTTTTAACTAAATGAACCGATTTGGATGGTTAAGGCGGCAATCGAAAGAACTTGTTGGCCATCAACTTTTCTTTATTGGTTAAAATATTGGTGAATTACGAAAAAAAAATTTTTTTTCTTTAGTTTTTTATTGATTTCTCAGAAACGACTTGAACGATCGACGCCGATATCTAATCAGCTCTAGAACCCAATAAAACACGTCGATTTCCGCCCAATCATCAAAATCGGTTAATTTGTTCGCAAGATATCGTGGGAGAAAGAAATACTAAAAAACGGTTTTTTTTTCGAAAACAATGGCATACAAAAGTATTTTCGAGCTCGAAGAGCCCGAAAATGTATTCACAACAATGTTTTCGAGCTCCTTGAGCGGGAAGTTTTAGGGCTGGCCCGCAGGGTCAACTGATAGATAGATTTTTTTTATTTAAATCTAAAATTTTTTTACTATTCTATTCGTACTTACTGCAATTTTTATACTTGCATTATAGCTCAATTAGAAAGGAATGCTCGATATGTATTTATTTTATGCAATTAAATAACTATCCACCTTTAATGAAATAATGAAAAAATTCATAAAAGGTTAAAAATGAAATTTTTGAGTAATTTATATAAATTATATTTCTTATCTCCTTTATTATGTAGTAATTACAGGATAAAAAAGATATTAGTGGTATTTAAAAACCCTTTGGTTGCTGGGGACATGTGAAAGCTCTCAAGACGCCGACTTTCTTTGGTACTAGTGACTTTGGTGGGAGATGGTTCGTTGAACAAGGCGGTCACCATGGAAACAGAGAATAAAGTAGGGGAGCTTACAATGGTCGGGGGGTGATTTCTTCATAACGGCCGCCATTATCGCGCTTTCTTACTGAACTCAACTCATTATGTCTTACGACAAGAAAATTTTGTTACTTTTATTTAACTTTTAAATACGCTTTTCATACAAGATCTTTTGATACACTTCAATGATATCATTTATTTTGAAAAATCTTCTTTTAACCCATTTTAACATCAAGAAAAAAAAACAGTGTAAGTCACCAATGCTGTTTCTAGTAATATTATTTTTTCTCAGTGTTAATCGGTGTTCTGACTTAATTTAATTGATGGAAATATAATATAGAAGTTGTAGTTTTCAAACTTATGTTACTTCGATCAATTTAGAGAGTTATGCTTCTTTGGCATACTACCCGACTGGAATTTTTTCTGAGAACCCGACAAAGACCTTATCAGGTTAACCTTATAACTTCATAAGGCCCAAATCATGATTACCTGATGAGGGACTGATTAGGATGTAACACAAATGGCCCGTGATAAGCAAGCGAGAATGCTATCTCAGTATGGTCGTGATAAGAAAATCATCAAGATAGCCCGATGGTGAATAACGTTTTAATTAATAAAGCTATCCTGAAGTGGTTCTGATAAAGAACTCATTAGATATTTGTTTGATGGCAAATAAGTTTTTTAACTTCCCGCTAAGAAAATCGACGATTTTCGAGAAATTGGGAAGTTATTGTTTTCACCCCGATTCGCGAAAATCGAAATTTCATCAGATGTCGACGTTTTGAGGTCCTAGGAAGCTATTCTGACTATTTTCAGATTGATGTCCGAGTGTCTGTGTGTGTGTGTGTGTGTGTGTGTGTGTGTGTGTGTGTGTGTGTGTGTGTGTGTGTGTGTGTGTGTGTGTGTGTGTGTGTGTGTGTGTCTGTATGTATGCATGTGTTGTGTGTGTATATATGTGTGACCGGTCTATAACTTTTTAACGAATGAACCGATTTGGATGGTTCTTGCGGCTATCGAAAGAACTTGTTGGCCATCAACTTCCCTTAAAATTTCAGATCATTTGATCAAGTAGACTCAAAAATATTGGCGAATTACGAAAAAAAAAATTTTTTTTTTTTAGTTTTTTATTGATTTCTCAGAAACGACTTATACGATCAACTCCAAAATTTAATCAGCTCTAGAACTTGATAAAATACGCCGATTGCCATCTCAACCATCAAAATCGGTCAATTCGTTCCTGAGATATCGTGGGAGAAAGAAATGCTAAAATCGGTTTTTTTCGAAAACAATGGCACACAAAAGTATTTTCAAGCTCGAAGAGCTCGAAAATGTATCCACAACAATGTTTCCGAGCTCGAGGAGCTCGAAAACAGCGGAAAGTTTTGGGGCTGGCCCGCAGGGTCAACCAATAGACAGATTTTTTTAATGAGACAATCCTAATGTGGTTCTGGTAAGGACCATGCCAGGTTTGCCCTATTAAGACTAACCTGAGAAGGTCCCCATGGTGTTTTAGGCAAATCACGACAGAATTCTAGTCAAGTAAAATCAGAAAAGCTTTTACACTGCAATTATAGGCTTTTTTAGTCTGGTTGTTTTTTAATATAAATTTCTTGTATGCACTGTTAGAAGTATTTATTTGAGCCAAATAAATATTCATTAATAGTTAATAAATGGTTTATTAAATGAGATTTAGTTAGGCCAAATAAGCCATATCTTAATAGTTAATAAATGGCTTATTTGAATAGAAAGAAATGACACATGAAGTTAATTACGTAAGGTTATGACAATTAATTTATAGGACTGTTTAATTTTATTTTTTAAAAGAAAATAATACACACAATTAATGTTAATTGAAGATACAAATTATTATACAAAAAATATAAAAAAAATGAAATATTATAATAAATTTTTACTAACAATCACACTCATTCCGTTCAAGTTTATAACCGTAACTTCATGTCTCATTTCTTTCTATTCAAATAAGCCATTTATTAACTATTAAGAAATGGCTTATTTGGCTCAAATAAATCTCATTTAATAAATCATTTATTAACTATTAATAAATCTTATTTGGCTCAAATAAATACTTCTAACAGTGTGCTTTTTTGGCTCTTAAGGTATTTCTATCTGTGGATCTATGTCTCTTTGACATTGAATACCCAATATTATCATACCCCGGAATGGTTCCGGTCAAACGTGAGTCCATTTTATCCTCGCGCCGCCTGAAAAACAAAGCTTAAATTTCTATAGCTATATTTTTTTTCATCATTATTTCTTACTAGATTTATGTAGATCATTCGAGATCTACGTAAGTCAATGCTAAAAAAAGGCAAGTTATAAATCGAAGATTCTGAAATTATGATTTTAAAAGAGGTTTGCGGGGCTTTATAACAGAGGAAAATTTAATCCTCAAAAATGTACATGACTTCGATTAGGTCAAAATATGTAGAACTAGACATAAATTTCAATCTAAAATTTACAAAAAGTTATATTTAGATAGATTTAATTGAATCGCAGTCCATAATCATAGAATTGTAATTTTTATTATTATATTTTAGTAAATATGATGGTACGTATAAAAAAATTACAACCTCGTTGGAGTAATAAAAAAAAAGTTTTGATATAGTCAATTCAAGTTGCATAGGGTTTCAGCTTTGAAAAATTGATAGTCACCCCCGCTCGTATTCACGCAAACCAGATTCAAAGTTGCATTTTGTATTCATGGCAATCGTGTAGAAAAAAAAATTTTACCATCTCTCTCGGGTGTAGACCCGATATGATTACAATAAGTAACGCGTCCGACGAGGCCGTTTCGATACCACAGAATATTGTATGTAAGATCACCATATATATACAATATATATTGTATATGTGATATAACCACAACACAGTTAACCGCAAACCCTTACAAATGTCATGATTAATATTTGAGTTGATTCACGTAGAAAAAGTTTGTTCAGGCTTACAGAGTCTGCAGGTAATTTTGTGTACTTATTGTTTGCTGTTTTCAAATATTAAAATCTTATTTAGCCCTACTATCGTGTAAATATAAAATATAATCATTGATCGTCAATAAGAAATAATAAAAATTATGATTACTTACTTACTTTCTAGTTTGACGAATGCGTATGTTATATAAAAAAAAATCTCTATGAATCTTATGGGTATTGAAATATATGTTTTATATAAGGTACCCGATGTTCCTAGTGTTACATTATAAGAACGTTCGCTAGTATAAGTTTACAATGTAGTAGCAGAGTAGATACTGTTATATATTCTGCTGACCTTTATGAATACTAAGAAGTTATAAATTTTTGTTGGTCATGCAATTGCATGGTTGTCAATTCAAAACCTATTTCAGATTAATAATGTAAACTAATAACTCATTATATCACAAATATTTTATGTTCACTTCTAACTATAATTACATATCTTATTCTTGGTATCGTAGAGTAAAAATGATTGATAATATTATTGACAAAATATTTTTTTATTATGTCATGATGAATATTCATAGCAAAATTTAAAATAAATAAATCTTATGTTAATAAATAATAAAAAGCAATTCATGTGAATGTAACATGATTGCAATGCAAAATTACCATTTATGTAAAAAACTCAATTAAACTTTTCACAATTAATTTTAAATAATTCCAGGGACCGGATTTTTTTTTTCATTCGAAATTTTAATAAAATAATGTTATGAGAATACAAATAAGTTTATCTTGGAAAATTTTCCAATTTAAAATTTGAATTAACAAAACAATTCCAGAATCCAATGTAACGGTAACACGGCGCTCAAATAAGTTGTACATATATCTTTAGTAAAAATTACATACAACAATAATTCGGATAGAACAAATTTATTTTCAATTCATACATGATTACATTTATCAGCGTTATATTTTTTTCTTATAGCATAACTATAAAAAAGTACTGATTTAAAAATATGTAACACATAATAATTTAAATGTGTTGCATAAAAATACAAATATAATTAATTAAATAGCATAATACATATATGTATTTAAAGATAAGAAGACAATATATTTAGCACATCTTGAGAAGGATATTCAGGATAGGATATTGCGGGTGCAAATGAGAAAAAGAAGCTTCACGTCCAGCTGTATCTTTTTTACGAGACTCTTGAGAATTTCCTACACTCCAATAATCCATCGATTGGAGTATAGTCCAATGTCGTCATTCCTGATCAAATATTTTACTGCGTTTCTAAAAGCCTCGTTTTTTTTCAGATATTTATTTTTTCATCGTATTATCATTATTATTACTATTATCATTGAATATATGTTTTGTTAATTTAAGATGAAAAATAAAAATCAATTTTGCATAATATGCGGGTAGATTAAATGAAATAATTAGTTTATCGCAGCTGTTTAAACAATTATGTTCGCATCATGGGGGTTCTGTTGCTTTCAATTAACTTCAATTTAGACAAGAGTCAGTCCGTGTAATAAGGTATATCCAAATAATGAAATGTAGTTAAGAATAAATGTTGGTTTTGATAAAGAAAAATTGTTTTCGAAGGTTAAAACAGTAGTGAAGAAGAGTCACATATTGAAATGTCTTGGAAGATATAGTGCGATAGGAAAGGTAAGATTATCTGAATACAGTCCAAAGTGAGTAGTAGCCCCCAAGAGGGTAGTAGGTGGTAGCCCTACGGGTCAATCCCCCGCGTGACATATTACGGTCATTTCGACTATTATGTAGGAAGTTTTTTACTTTCAAGATATATATAACAGCATAAATGCACACAGCTCGTAATGGGCAAGGGTGCCAAATAGATTGTATATATTTAAATATCAATGGATTATTTTTATGTGTATCTCTGTATATCTTTTTTTAAAAAACACCTGCGATCGATTTCTTCTTTTATTTTGAAAATATATACTATTAAATTAATTATTAGGGAATACGGGGCATAACGGTCCACCTCCAAAATTCAGTAATAAAAAAAAAATAAAAATTGAAGTTGAAAATTCTTTCGTAATTTAAAACTTCTTAGAAGCAAAGCCGAGTATTCAGGATAAAATGAGAAACTTGAAAAATTTAAAAAATATTAAATTATTTTCTGTAAAATAATGATTATTATTTTAGAATTTTCAACTTACTGCTATGAAAATTGACCATTATCAAAAATTCGGGAAGTTGTTGTTTTCACTCCGATCTTTGAAAATTAAATTTTCATCAGATGTCGACATTTGTGGTCCTAGGAAGCTACCTCTATCATTTTCAGAATGATATCTGAGTATCTGTGTGTATGAGTATATGTACGCGGACGCGCACGCGCGCGAGTGTGTGTGTGTGTAAACTTATTTTAACTTTTGAACTAATGGCCGATTTAAATGGGTTTTGTGGCAATCGAAAGAGTTTGTCGGGCGTCAACTTTCCTTAAAATATCAGATCATTTGATTAACCCAGGTAGGAACCGCCAATGATGACGTTGGCCCTTTTTTAATCTGTCAAGACTCGATAGCCAAGCATGGTTGAAGCTTGGCCCTATTGTACAATCTAGCTAGAACCAAGTCTCGAGAACTAAACCTGGCCCAAGCTTGGTTCTATAGTAGTACCGAACTGTAACAAGTCTCAAGTACATTAAGTAAATTTTCGTTCATTTTCACCAAAAATTTTCATAAATAATAAAATCAAAAATTAGTTTTCGTTCCATAATGAAAAATTTTTTTTTTTAAACTCAGGACCTCAAAACGTCGAGATCTGTTGAAAACTCGGTTTTCTAAAGTCGAATCGAAACCCATAACTTCCCGTTTTTTTTTTTTTTTTTCATTTTCAATTCTCTTAGCGGGAAGTGAAAAAAAATTTTTTGGAGCACGAATCGTGCTCCACGATGGACTGCTTCCGAAAAAAAAAATAATTTTGGAAATGATTTTTTTTTTTTAAGTTACTGCATCCTTTAGTTTGATCTATATTAAATATAAAAAAGCAATTAATTTTTAACAGGAGGGCCCCTATCATCGTTCCAAAAATAATAATTTTGACAAGAAACAACTTTTATTTTCCGTGTAAAATTAAATAGTTGAATTCTTAGAACTTAATATTTTTTTTTTTTACGTTACAGCGAGTGATGCACTTGGACGGATTGACAAAGATGTGGAATCTCCGGAGTCGATTAATGGTAAATAAAATATATTATGTTGTTATTTAAATTAAATTGAATTAATATATCCAATTGAATAAAATAAATGAAATGATGTTTAAAATTCTAAGCAAACATAAAATTTTAATTTTACGATTCCCACATAAACAAGATAAAAATAAGGGGCTTATTATGAGTAGGCTGGAACTCAAATTATTGTGTCGGCATATTTCTTCGGCCCTTCGTGATGCCCTTTTAACGTCAGGCTAATTATTTCCACGTAAAGCACGCCATAAAGTGAATTACATTTGTGAGTAGCGGCATAGTTTGTCATTTGTGAGTTATCCTGAGAAATGATTCTGACTACTATTTGCTTTCTTAAATATTTTCAAACCAAAACCTCGAGTGTATATTATATATACAAGTGGAGAAAAATATATAAAATTAATGGATATGCACAGTAATCATTGGATGGAGGATAAAAAAAATTAGGGTGTCGTAAAAAATCATGCTAAATCACCGCGTCCAGGTAATGCTACTTTTAAATTGTCGTCATTTGCAAAACTTAAACATGATATATTATAGTTCCTGAGTATTATAAAATCTTAAGTATCTATAAAAGCTAAAAATTATTTATTTTTCTTTTGTTTAAGATATGGAAAATTTGCGTTTAGTGTTAATCTTAGTTTTTTTTTTCAACTTCTAAGAGATAACCTTTTTTTTATCAATTTTATGTTAAATGTGAAGCTAATGCTTTTATAAATTTAATATTACACGATCCTATTATCGTTATTATAATGTTTTTTGTTTTACACTTTATTGGTGGCAGTCGACAGGTGTCAGGATGAGTTCACGTCTGGTATAATTTTTACGAGGGTTTGCAAAAAAAAAAAAAATGTTAGAAATGACGAAGAGCTAAATAAATCATAAGAGTGATAAAAAAAATAAAAGAATAAGAACAATGTGTTGTAATGACATTTTCACCGTAGGAAAGAGAAGTTTAAAAGTTTATTCTTCATCATTTTGTGAATTCTACACCCATAATTTTTTTTTTTTTTGTTTATTTCTCAAGTCGCCTTTTCTTTCGATCATTAAAAGTCGCAGAAAGGACAAGTTGAAGCCTCAGGCGACGTGTATCAAAACGACTGGTTGAGCTTGAGCGCGTAAATCGTTTCACCCCCTTGTTACGGTTGGACTGAAAAGTAAGAGAATGAAAAACAAAAAAAAATATATATATAAGCAATAAAAATTGCAGAGGATCTTGACTGAAGTCAGACAAAAAATCTATACCATGTATATATACATATATATATGTATATATATATATATATATATATATATATATATATATATATATATATATATATATATATATATACATACTTTTTCTTTCTTATATTCTCTCCTGTTTACTCCCACCCGGTCTCTTGGAAATCTTGAACCAGTCGGTCGTAACTAGGTAGATTCGAGACCTGTCTGCAATTGGAACTGACAATATCTGGTCATAAGAATAATGTTGTACAAGAAAGCGAAATAATATGAGAACTAAGTATTACCAACCTGTATTTTAAAACATTAAATCCGTTGTTTGTCTTTATTACTATCAGCCTTCGTCAATTAGTATTTTTATTTTAATGTTCATTCTGTGAATCCAAATTCTTGGTGGGCTTCCTCGTCTGCACCCCAAAGAATAATAGGTTGCTAATGTTAAAAAATAATATGCGAAGATAAATAATAAAAAATTAAAATTCGAAATAAAACAAAGCCGATCTCCAAGGAAAAATAACAAGGTTCTTGTCATTAGGAGTCATTAATACTATACAAGTCTCTGTAATTTTACACTCTTCCGATCGAATACTTACTACACTGTAGTGCTATGTTTTTTCGCTTCTTTCACAAATATTTTTAAATTGGAAAACGTCAAAATTTATAAAAGTGTAAAAACACTATTTATATTGAAAACTCTCAAATTTCGAATTGATTTTTTGTATATACTTCGAATGTAGTCACAGATGATTTATTTATACTCTAACTCCATACCTATTATTTCAATGGAGGAAAATTTTTTTTTGTTACATCGTTCGACTTTAGTAAAATATTCGTAAACCGACCCCGATTTATTCACTGAAATTTTTTTACGTATTGTTAAATATTTGTCATCCATCGATTATTACATAAATCATGACGTATAAATAACATTTCTTTACAAATATATTTCATAATTTACTTTCTGCCGATTCATCGTCCTTGTTTAAAAATTTTTTTTTTTTGTTATATATTTAGAAATTCGATTTAAATTATTGTAATTCGTTTTTGGTAGATATTGAGAATGCAATAATTTCGGATGGAATCGTAAATAAATTTCGGTGACTTTGTCATTCAAATACGTTTCAAAGTAGCCATGTCGTTTGCTACTTCTTTCGTCCGTTAGCATTTTTTATTTTTTATTCTTTTATTTATTTACCCTCTTTTTTTCTCGCATATTTTTATTTCCCAACTTTACTTTCTCGATTTAAAACCACGGTCTGAAATCCTGCAATGCTTTTTTATCGAATCTCACTTACTCTTCAACATTTTCCAAATAAATGCCGCGGGTGAACGAATTCAAATTCAATCCTTGTGAATTTTTCAATGGCCAGCTTTGAATTGACTTATTCATCTTGAAATTTTTATCCAAGGACTTGTTTTTTTTTTTTTTTTATTCTTTAACACTTAAGTTAAAAGTATTCACATGTAAGAATAAATTGCACGTATTTAGAATAACTTGAAAAAAGTATTATCACGAAAAAAAGAAATTGTTTAGATTATTTTTTTAATTCTGTTATTTTTACTGAAGTCATATATATTAGGGTGGTCCGCTTGGAACGACTACTTTTTTTTTTTTCGCTCCCACTGAAAAATATTGTTGTAGACATTGAAAAAAAAATTCTCTGAAAGTTTTAGCTCTTAATTTTAATTCTAAGTACTTTACATTTGATTTTGAAATTTTCCCATTTAAAATACATGGGAAAGTTGGGATTTTTTTTTTAATTCACTATAACTCAGCCGCATTTTAAGTTATCGGGTCGCCGTTTGCGGCATTTTTTAGGTAATTTGATACTCTTCAAAAGTTTCCTTAATAGTTTTACTCGGACTTTAATTGTTTTTTCTGTATCGGTTCTGAAAATAATTTTTTTAATAATAATTTGGGTTTTTAGTTGATATTGACTAAATAACGAAATTTACAGAAAAAGTGCAGATAACAATTTTTTAGGAAATTTTATTCGCTACAAAAAAGGTCCTCTCAGTTAAGTAGCTTAAGTTCTCCGTTCACGTGATATAGGGATTTTAGTAATTTTGTAAATAAAATATTTGTCAAAAATTTTTCCGAATTTCATCAATTTGACCCCTTCTGATTTTAATGACTGGATTAAATTAATGAAAGGAAAATTATTTACTGATTTAAAATTGAAATGAAATAGCATTTCCCGGGAAAAAATGTTTTTATAAAATTTTATAAAATAATATAAAATTTTACACAATTTTATACAATTTTGTAAGATTTTATAAGATTTTACAGCAAAATTTTATAAAAATTCATACAATTTTATAAAATTTTATAATATTTTATACAATTTTATAAAATCTTATAAAATTTTATAAAATCTTCTAAAATTTTATAAAGTAAGATCTGAGTAGGGAACGTAATAAATAAATGTAATTTTATAAAATTGTATGACATTTTATAAAATTGTATAAAATATAACAAAATTTTATAAAGTTTTACACAATTGTATAAAATTATATAAAATTTTATACAATTTTATAAAACTGTACAGCGAAATTTCATAGAATTTCATATAATTTTACATAATTTTATCAAATTTCATAGAATTTTATAAAATTTTAGAAAATTTTATATGGTAAGATCTTAAAAGGGAAGTCATAATTAGATAAAATTTTATATAATTGTACGAAATTTTATAAGATTTTATGAAATTGTATAAACTTTTATACGATTTCATAAAATTATATAAATTTTTATACAATCTTAAAAAATTTTATAAAGTAAGATCTGAGTGAGGGAAGTAATGATTAAATGAAATTTAATATAATTGTATGAAATTTTATAAAGTTTTATCCGATTTCATAAAATTATATAAAATTTTATACAATCTTATACAATTTTATATAATTTTATGAAGTAAGTCCTTAGAAGAGAAGAAATATTTAGATAAAATTTTATAAAATTTTATAAAGTTTTATACGATTTCATAAAATTATATGCGATCTTATAAAATCTTATACAAATTTATACAATTTTACAAAGTAAGATCTCAAAAGGGGAGTAATAATTAGATAAAATTTTATATAATTGTATGAAATTTTATAAAATTTTATAATATTTCATAAAACTTTAGAGAACTTGATGCCACTATTGCATCTAGTGTAGGGTAGCATTTTGTAAAATTTAATAAAATTTCACACAATTTTATAAAGTTTATTACAAATTATTATGAAAATTGTTAGAAATTCGAAGTAAATAGATAAAATTTTCAATGGCCATAAAAAAAAACATTTCATTTTTGCGGGCAAAATATGGTGATAAACAAATATGAAAATTATATTATAAAAAATATAATTGAACCTAAATATATGCAGGGTACCCCCAGAAAAATGTAGAAAAAAAAAAAAAATTCTGAATATTGAATAAGTTTGATTTTATTAAAATTTTTTGTAAGTTATTTACATTAAGAAAAATTATATTTTACACAATTATTGGATGCAAAGGAAGATAAAAAAGTTTTTAATAGTTTTTATCATAATACAAAAGTCTTTAACATTTTTTGACCGGCACTCGATTCTTGAAAAAGTTTAACGAAAAAAATTCAAAATAATGCTCAATTATATTTACAAAAGTAATTTTGGGATGGTTATAATAGATTTAAAAAAAAAAATTTTTTTTATAATATTTTAGAAGTACCTCGTTTTGCCTACCCCCGCCACCCCGTTCTCTTACATATTTATATATATATTACATAATGTGATAATTTTGAATTTAATGTTTTTAAACTTTTATTTTGTCAACTAGCAATTCAAATTAAATCGTCGTTACTCAAGAAAAAGTTCAAAGGTTTCGTCATTAATTCACAAATAAAAATCATGAAAAATCAATAAATTTAATTAATTTTAAAATTTTATGTCCATTAAACAGTCGATAGTTGAATTATTAAGAGGACCTTTTTTGTAGCGAATAAAATTTCCTGAAAAATCGTTATCTGCACTTTTTCCGTAAATTTCGTTATTTAGTTAATATCAACTACAAACCCAAATTATTATTAAAAAAATTATTTTCAGAACCAATATAGAAAAAAAATTAGAGTCCGAGTAAAACTATTAAGGAGACTTTTGAAGAGTATCAAATTACCTAAAAAATGCCGCAAACGGCGACCCGATAACTTAAAATGCGGCTGAGTTATAGAGACTTAAAAGAAAAATCCCAACTTTCCTATGTATTTTAAATGGGAAAACTTCAAAATCAAATGTAAAGTGTTTAGAATTAAAATTAAGAGCTACAACTTTCAGAGAATTTTTTTTTCAATGTCTACAACAATATTTTTCAGTGGGAGCGAAAAAAAAAAAAATAGTCGTTCCAAACGGACCACCCTAATATATATATGTAAAATTTATATGAGTGCCGTGTCACTGTTACATTGTGGTAATTTATAAGTTTCGACCTTTATATGTATTTCATTTATTCAAAGTTTCAAGTAAAAAATTATTCGAGATGAATTCATTTGGGTTCTCATAACATGATTTCATTGAAATTGTTCATCAAACAATTTTTGGCACTACACGCGGAGAAATTAATAGTATAAATTACCCAAAAATAATAGGTAACGGTCAGAAAACTCAATGATATTCTTGAGAATTAGGGGAACCTGGGGCACGAAGGCCCCCCTCAAAAATTAGGTAAAAAACTTTTTTTTTATTGTCCGTCAAGTTATGACCTATATAATGTTTTTATTGTATTTTAGGCCAATATGTGATATGTGGGGCAAAATGGACCACTCGAAAAAAAAATTGTAACAAAAAAATTATTTTTTTTTTATTTTTTGCAAAATTTCGACTGATTCTTCCGAAATAGACGGAAAATAAACTAATTTGACGGTTAAAAGCTACAAAAAGAAAAAAAACGGCTGAAGGGGGCCGTTGTGCCCTAAGCTCCCCTATACTAATATTTTCAGTCATTTTTAAAAAATTTTACTAAAATATGCTCTAGACAACTATTTTTACTATACCACATAATAAACTTTCTGACTTCTCACAAAATCTATTTCTTTATTTTAAGATTCACAACAATAAATCATTAACAAAACGGCCATTAGGCAACCGAAGTGGGTATAGATTTCTCTTCATTTATTTATTAATTTTCAAGCTTTGTCATAAAAGTTATTCAAAAAACGAATTTTTTTAATCATTGTTTCTCAATCGCGATGCCATCAAAATATATATAGAAATCGTCAAAATCTGTAAGTTCCGTAACAGAAATACACTGTAAAAAGAGCGGTGTTAAAAATGGACTCATTTGAACTCCGCCCGGTGTTAAAATAAAATTACACCGGTGTAGGAGGAGTAATTCACCGGTGTTAAAAATACCGGTGTTAAATCAGGGTGACCGGTGTAAAAGCGGAGTAAAATCGGTGTAAAAGCGGGGTAACCGGTGTAAAAACGGAGTAATATCGGTGTAAAAGCGGGGTACCCCAGAGAGGAAAGTACCACGGGCCCAGGCTTGGCCCAGTCTTGGTCCAACTTTTTAGAACCTTGGGCCAGGCTGTAAGCCAGTCTTGGCCCAGTTGTGTTAAAAGTCTGGGATGATAATCTCGGGCCAAGTCTGGTTGCCAGACTTGGCCCATGCTTGGTTGCCAGTCCCGGCCCAGGCTTCGTTGCCAGACTTGGCCCAGGCTTCGAGGAAACGAATAAATTTAATTAAAAAAAAAAATTTATTGTTATTAACCTCGTAGAGTTCATGATCATTAACGTTTAAATTATCGAAGGAAGGTAAATGATGTGAAAAAACTCGGTGAAAATTCTGCTGGACTCTGGACGCGAACTGCCGTCCTTCTGATTGCTAGGCCCGAACGGTAGCTACTGGACGAACCTACCAATGTTGAACTGATACATTTGTATGATCTACTTATATAAACCATAGGTGTAGCCAAACTTGGGTAATCCTACCTTGGCCCAAGTCTGGGTTGCCATCGGACGACCAAGGCAGGGACACCCAGTCTTGGCCCAAGCCCGGGTAATCATTGTAACGGCCAAGGCTAGGTTATACCGTCCTGGCCCAAGCCTGGGTTGTCATTGAATGGCCAAGGCTCGGTTACCCAGACTTGGCCCAAGCCTGGGTAATCATTGTAACGGCCAAGGCTAGGTTACCCAGTCCTGGCCCAAGCATGGATTGCAATTGAATGGCCAAGGTTCGGTTACCCGGTCTTGGCCCAAGCCCGGATAATCATTGTAATGGCCAAAGATAGGTCACCCAGTCTTGGACCAAGTCTGGCTTGCCATTGGATGGCCAGGACTGAGTACCCAATCTTGAGCCAAGCTTGGGCCAATAGAGGTGAGCCAAAGCTAGATTCCCCAGTGCTGGGCCAAGGAGGGCCCTATTGTTCAACTCTGGCAGCTCCTGCATGGGAAATTGCGTCCGCTTGGAGTATTAACTTTAAAGATTATAAAACACAAAAAATGTCAGTTCTGAGTAAGTAAAAATATTCACAAAGTAAAATATTTTAACATCGGTAAAGAATATCTACACCGGCGGCGGCGTTATTTTAACACCGGTCTAGAATATTTACACTGGCAGCGGTGTTATTTTAACACCGGAGAATTTTTTTTAACACCGGTCTAGAATATTTACACCGGCAGCGCCGTTATTTTCACACCGCTTTCGGGGGTAAATTTAACACCGATAATTTTAACACCTACACCGATTGGACTTACCCCGGTGATTTTTTACAGTGTAGAAGCTATTAAAACAAGTTTGAAAATAACTTTAATAAGAATGCACTAAAAGTTTTGGTTTCAGTTATTTATAGATAAAACAACAGAAGATAATTTTTTTCCTAAATTTGAAAAATTTCAAACACCTATAGCAACAGGTGTTTCAATCTTGTTCTAATCTAAACGACCGATTTGGCTGATTTTTGAACGTGTTCAAGCTTTCGAACCATAGTATATTGTACAACTAGTGCGGTAAGTGAGTACGCTCATTTACTCGTGTGGGTAATCGATAACACCGCACGAATTGAACATAATTTTTTTATTATTAATGCAATATGAGTATTATTTTAGTGCTCTCTGTTTTATTCCCCAATTAGCTTTTTGCTGATTCAACTGTTGCCGCGACATTTTTGTGGGTTATACGATAATGTGCATGTGACCAGAAGTAAATTTGCGTACGACAAGTTTACTTGTCACACTCAAATTTACTTGTCGCACGCAGATAATCGTATAACGCACAAAAATTTCATGGAAACAGTTAAATCAGCAAAAAGGTATTTGGCGAACAAAAGAGCGTGCGCTAAGATAGCACTTATATAGCATGAATGATAAAAAAAAATATGTGCCATTCGAATGAAACTTGAGACACTAATAGAAGGATTTCTTAGCATTTAAAAAGCTTTCTCAGTATTTAAGAAATCATTTCTTAATCATCATTTCTTTGTATTTAAGAAATATTTGTTAAATACAAAGAAATAATTTCTTAAATACTAAGAAAAGTTAATTAAAACGTGAATAACTATAAGATAAATACTGAAATATATTGCCTACGCAGGGAAAATTAATATATGAAATTTGTAACGTGAACTTTCATATTTTTCTATTCCTATTAATCTGGCATTTATCAATTTCTTTATAAATTATGTATCAAATTGTAGAGCAAGAGCTAAAGAACAAACTAAACGGAAATAAAGATGCCAAAGAGCAGTGAAGAGTAAAGTTGCGTCAGACTTAAGCATTCTACTAATCGTGTAAAGAGAAATGAAAACGAGTATAGCAGCGGTTTCTCAGAACATCAGCAATACCTTGTGCGCAAAATAAGGGATAGGAAGACATTCAAGAGATACTTACTGTGATCATTCAAACGTGTATACGTTACTAAGTGTTTTTCATTGACATATTCTCACGGATTCGATAACTTCCGTCCACAAGTTCTTGTTCCTTATAGATCAATGACTTTTCCTACCAAATAACAAAAACAAATATATCGTTCAGTTATTTTAACTCAATACAACAAAAAATTTATGCAGTAAATAAAAGAATAAGAATATGTATAATATGTATATGTATATATATATATATATATATATATATATATATATATATATATATATATATATATATATATATATATATATATATATATATATATATATATATATATATATATATATATATATATATTAGACTGATTCAAAAAAATCGACTAATTTTTTTTTTCTTCATTATATCGGAAATATTGTTGGAAATGACGAAAAAAAAATACTGTGAAAGTTTGAGCTCTTAAAGCATTTTATTTCCTACAACTTATCTCAGAGAAAATTTTCGATATTTCTCATAAGTCGTAAGTTATTCGCAATTAACTGGAAATTTAGTATAATTAATTTTGAGCAACAAAATTTAGATTATTAAGAAAATTTTCAGTTAATTGCAAATAACATACGACTTATAAGTGAAATATCGAAAATTTTCTCTGAGATAAGTTGTAGGAAATAAAATGCTCTACAAAAAATGTCCTCTAAAATTTTCGGATAAAGTTGATTGTTGCGTCAAAAAATTTAAAAAATGTGTAAATTTATCGTCAATCTAACTTTAACTTCGAATTACTTTTGAAGAAATAAAAATATCGAAAAATTATAAGAGACCTTTTTTGTAGAGCGTCAAATTTCCCATAAGAGCATGTCTTGAACATTCAAAAGTATTGGTCCCACCGTAAGCTACAAAATTCCAAAGCTTAAAAAATAAATTTTCCCATGTTATTTAAACGGGAAATAGAAAATCGCGATGCGGCAGTTGTTTATATTAATATTAAGAGCTCAAACTTTCACAGTATTTTTTTTTCGTCATTTCCAACAATATTTTCGATATAATGAAGAAAAAAAAAATTAGTCGATTTTTTTGAATCAGTCTATTATATATATATATATATATATATATCATTTAATTAAGTATTATCATGAAATGTAAAATGATAAAGTTAAGCGTGAGAACTACAGAACATTGATGAGGAAGACTAAAGCATTCATGTCGTGTACATATATCAGCATCCTCGCTGTTATATCGTAGGCGGCGGCGCCATTACATTTGCCAAGACGAATAAGAGGACTAG
Source organism: Microplitis mediator (assembly GCF_029852145.1). Taxonomy (NCBI): domain Eukaryota; kingdom Metazoa; phylum Arthropoda; class Insecta; order Hymenoptera; family Braconidae; genus Microplitis; species Microplitis mediator. Next base: position 15,194,178 of record NC_079973.1, on the reverse strand, counting down.
CAATTAGCAATTAAACCAATAACTCTCCAATTGATGATTCCATCAATGGAGTGTCGTTCCCACAGAGGAAACAAGATAAAAAAGTTTAACAAATAAGACTAAACCGGGCCTCTGTTCTTTTTCTGTAATGCCTCCCCCCTTCTGTTTCTCTCCTTTTTTCATGGCTTTTATTCATTATCTTTATTCACTTTAACTTTCATCTAACACTTGCTCTATTTTGTTTTATTTATTTTATTCCTTAATCGTTACGAGAAATTACTTAATTTTTAATGCTAACAAGTTAGTATTAATTAACGCTATTGTTAGTGAATCAATTTAATTACAGTGCAGGAATAATTATACAAAAATAATTGTACAACCATTTTCCTCCGAGTTACAGTATGTTGAAAATCACTTAAAAATTTTGAATTGTTTTAATATTCCGTAATTTTTGTGACTAGTGTAGAATGAAACTCACTAAGACTGCGATTGAATAATTTTTACTAATCCAGATTTTTTTTTAACATGGTGGGATTCAAATTCAAGCCTTGTTAGTATTCCAGTTCGGGAGCAAGCATGTTGACCACTCGGTTTAAAAAACTATTGCAATATCTTGGGATATATTCCAAATATATACCCGATAAAAAATGTTTAGATCCAAGTAAAAATTTACTATGCTTATTTTCAAATTAAATTAATTTTTATGAGTAAAGTTATAAAATTGCGGTTGTTGATTGCAAATGATAACGAACTAAAAAATATATTAATTGTCATTTGTAACACTGTAAAAAATTCAAAGAGTGAATGCGGATTAAATCCGGAGTCAATGCGGAGTGAATGAATTTTTAATTATTCACTCCCCTCGGAGTGAAATTCACTGCGCAGGGGAGTTTTTGTGGAGTAGATAATTTTTTATTAATTTAATCCCTCCGGAGTGAAATTCACTCCGGAGCGGAGTTTTGTAAATATTATTAATAAAATATAACTCCACTCAATAAAATCGAAGTAAAAATTCGCGTATTACATTATTGATCAGCTGATATGTACACACATACGCACATACATATTTAGGCACACAAGCGCACTCGCACACACACGCACACATTTATACACACACGCACACATTTGCACACACGCACACATTTTAACACATGCACACACGCACAAATTTGCACACACGCACACATTTGCACACACGCACGAATTTGCACACATGCACACATTTACACACACGCACACAAACACCTGCACACACCCAAACACACACATGCACGCAAACACACACTCGCACACACACACACACACACACACATTGTTTAGCAGTTTAATATAAATTAGTATAAATTTATTTAAGTATTAAAACTCCGGACCGGAGTGAATTGGGAGTGAAATAAAATCCACGTCACTCCGAGATCACTCCGCTAAAAAAAAACTCCCAATTCACTCCGCATGCAGAGTGATTTTTTTCAAAACTCCGGAACTCCGAGTGGCGGAGTGAATGCGGAGTGAATTCGGATTTAATTTCATTCCGAATTCACTCCGGATTTTTTACAGTGAAATAACTGTAATCGAAAAATTAAAATATTTATTGATTAAAACTTAGTTTACTTCAATAATAGATATTTATTAATCAAAGAAAACTATAATAACAAGTTATTTGAATAATTATTAATTGATTAGTAGATTTTTTCATTCAACGAGAATCAATTATGGAGCATTGATTCACCAACAGTAGCCTAACGTTGCGAACTGATAATCGGCCAGTCATAAGTAGCCATTCATTGGCCAGCCATCGGTAGCGTTGTATGTCTAGCGTTTCCTTTAAAGGGATTACGGGAAGTCATATTCTGATATGAAACCAGCAATGCCATTACATATACACTCAAAAATTTTAATAAAAATTAATTTCGATTTGACTACGCTATCTTGATAAAAAATTGAATGGCTGCTGGTAATTAACCAAGTTTGGCCCATTACGAATTGCCAATGCTTGGCCGAGCGATGGCAGTCAGACATCGGCCAACCTACGGCATTTTTTCCATTAACGGTGACTTTGTATGGGAAGTAAGATATGATACACTCGATATTATATCTTACGTATTAAATGCTACAATGGCAAATAGTAATTTTTTCTCACTCAATAAGAATTTACATTATTAATGTATAAAAAACAGCAATACCTTAACCAAATTTCATTTGATATTATAATTTTTATCATACTCGAGCTATTTTTATACAATGTTTTCAATTATAGTTTTAAAATGATGTGAAATTAAATTTATAATCTTACGAATTGTACTAATCGGTATATAAATTAATAATTTTTGCAAAGTGTATATAAACATAGCTTGAGTCATGAGCGATTTCTCTGTTGTTTTCAAATGAAAATCACTATCTACTCTATGTTAATATTTTTTATGCCATCTAGTGAATTTTATAGAATGAATTAAAACAAAAATAAGTTTTATAGTAATTTATTTTAAATAAATTGTAATATTTAAATTCTACTCTCACAAATTTTATCGACTTAAAATTATAATCCGAAGAGATATTTAAATATTGTTATTTACAGAATGATCGTTCTAAGATGATTGTTGATTTCTCCTATCTTCTATTCAATTATTACTAATCTGCATTATAATTTTTACAAATCGCGAAATTTACAATAGCAATAGTAAGATCAACAAAGAAATGGAAATTTTTATGAAAAATAGTAATTTTTGGTGTTGATTGTAAATTTTTTTTGTCTGAAAGTATTTTTTGACTTACGACTGTAATTATGGATTAATTTTGATATGCCTTTTTTCCGTGTATATGATAAGATCGATTATATAATTTTTACTCCAACACCCGGACGGTTTATTTTAGAATCAATTAGCACCCTATTATCTGCTAGCACGCGATATAAAATGGAAAAATTTAGGTTTACTGTATCTGAATGAATGTGCTTAAGGGGGTGCGACCCCAGTTTTTTATACTACCACCAGTCATATGCATACATATATATACAGGCTATTAGGGGGTGTAACGATCACTGCAACAGGCTGATGAGTTGTAAGTGATCCAGTCAGTACCTCCCTATTTTTTTTTTTTTTTTATCAAGGGGATCCACCATTTTTCTTAAGTTATTTTTTCAATCAAATCACCAATGGAAAATTATACTCTTATATAGTTTTGTCTAACAATACAATAAATTATATTACGATTTAAAGTTAAATAAAAATCATTCTGATATCCTTTTTATCTGAATGATTTAATGTTTTGATAAAATTCATTCGGTTGTTATTGAATATAATAAAATAAAAAATTTCGTTATTTATGAATTTATTATTTAATAAATCTTAAAAAATATTTGATCTATGAACTTATGAATAATAACAGTGACAAAATGATTCCACTTATACGTAGATATTTTCTGTAATACTTGAGCGACAATCTCAATAACAACAATTTATCCATCTATGGAAATTTAAAAGCGGTATACAATTTTTAATAGAGTAATACCGGGAATCGTATGAATCTTTGTAATAACCAGTATATGTATAGAATATATATGAAATAACCATAATGGAGGCTATTGAGATTTGTTGTAGAGAAATAGAAATAAAGATAAGATGCCTCAGGAGTCCTATGTAATTGTCATTTCACAAGAAACCACATCCCTGTCTAGACAACCGTAATTTAAGCTAAAGAATCATGGTAAGGTATCCAATAATAGCAAGGACATCTTTGAGTCATCAGAAAATCACATCCGTAAAAAATTCATTCACGGCTACTCTCTAAAAACGAATTAGTGAAAATCACGTGGCAATCACTAGTTGGCAGTGAATATTCACTTATTGTCAATGAAAAATATACCACTTTTTGAATTAGTGACATATTTTTTTACTAGTAAACAGTGAAAAGTCACCTCTTTCACGATTTCAAATTTAAGAGAATATAAAAGAAAAAAAACAAAAAAGAAAAGAAACCTTATTTACTGTGCATTATATAGAGCAAAGAATAAATTGAATATTATTGTCACTAGTCATCACCAGAGATCGATTATAAAATAGAAATTTAGATAAATTAATGCCAACAATTAATCAAAAATTAAAAATATTGGAGTTTTTATGGTAGTGTGAGAATAACAATGAAAAAAATCTGGGCAACGTTTAGCCCTGCGGGCCAGCCCCCAAACTTCCCACTGTTTTCAAGCTATTTGAGATTGAAAACATTATTTTGAATAAATTTTCCAGCTTAAAAAAAGTTATGTATTGCATTGAACTACGATAATTAAAAAAATCTTATAAAATTGATAACATGAATCTTTTAATTTTTGTCTACAATCATTCTCGAAATAACGTATAGATTCAGGCAGGACTGAATCTAAATAATCCCGGTAAAAGGGAAAAGAGTTTTGAATTAGATCATAACCTCGAAATGAAAAATATCTGAAAAAAGTTTGGAGGACAGTAATTTCTTCAATGTTTTGTTGACGATAGAATCTAAACTAAGGAGCCGATTGTTATGAATTATGCAGTGATAAAAATAGATCGTAAAGGTGAGGATCTGGTATAATTTTTAAAACATTCAGTACATTATATTATGACAAATCTAGGGAAAAGTTAGTATATTTACCGTTAAGTTCTCAAAATCGATGAGAAGACTATTATTTTTATGAGCTTGGCAGTAAAATGAAAATAACTAGAAAGCAATGCGGAATTTATGGTTCATTAGTTTCAAAAATCAGAAGAAAAAAAAATTTTTTTCCAGTGTTATTCTTATGGGAAATCGAAAAGTTTTGAGCCTGGTTCCGAAAAAAAAAGTTTTTGTTTTTTTTGAAACGCTCCAATATATATATGTAATATATCGCGCCTTGTTGCGACGATAGCGGCCACAATTTTTAACGGATCTTAATGAAACTTGGCACACTTATTCTATGAACGATTATCACGGTTAAGTTCGAAGATGAGCAAAATCGGTCAACTAGTTTAGAAATGGTGGACATTTGAAGTTCGAAAAATAACGAAAAATCCCACTTTTTAGGCTTTTTTCGTAAATAACTTTTTAACGGATATATCTATCCTTATTATGTAAAAAAGAACTTAGAAATAGCTATATTTCCCTTTTTTATTTTGTGTTTTACGATAATTGTCCCATTTTTAATAAGGGTTTGAAGTCACATAATTGACTCATGTGTTATGGTGATAATGTCATTGTTTATATCTTTGAAAATTTTTGATGGGTTATTATTAAATTATATATACTTGGATAGCTAGACGACACCAGAATACTTGTAATCCTAATGTTAACGGCTTGATTGAAGTGAGAAATCTACTTCCATTTCAGATGCCGAATGGCCTTTTTTTTAAGTTCTACAGGCTATTCAACTTTAACATTAATCGATCGTGTTGTTCCAAAGATATTCAGAAAAAAAACATTTTTTTTTAATTTTTTTTTTTTAACAATATCTCTCGAATGAATCAACCGTTTGAGTTGATTCTTGTAGCGATTGGAGTGTTCTTCCAAGATCTATAGCTGGTTCGATTTTGAAATCGATCGATAAAGTCGTTGCAAAGACATTAAAGAGAAAAAAAACATTTTTTACCATTTCTTTTAATAACGATATTTTTCAAACGAATAAACCGATTGAGATCTCTCTAAAAACAAGTGTATTAATTCAACACACATGAGATATGTTCCATGTTTAAGGTCATAAATAAAACTACAGTTTTTTGCAGTCAGTTAATAGTATATTGCATAGTTAGGATACTAAGATAGTCTTTACGTGACAAGGGCAATGTTTTCAGCACGAGTCGTAGGGTCGTGGCCTCGCCACGTAAAGACTATCTTAGTATCCTACTATGCACTTTGTTTTATTCAACACCCCGACTAGAATTTTTCATAAGGGCCTGACGAGGTCCTTATCGGGTTAACCTTATTTCAAATAAGGTCCCGATCAGGGTATCCTGACGAGGATCTTGATACAGATGTAACGCATAAGACCCATGAGGTCCTTATCGGGATTGCCTTATCAGGACCTTACCAGGATATCCTCATCAAATCCTTATCAGTATTACCTTGTTAGTAATTATTTTAAAAAAAATATTAAATTGCAAAAAGAAAATAAGAGAATTTTAATTCGATCGAGAACGTTATCTATTGTATTGAGAGCATTAATTAGAGGGAGTAAACATATTTATTATTGATGAAAAAATCCCGATAACTGCTGGGCTCGAACCTGCGTCCTTTCGATTCAAAGTCCTCGATGCTATCCACTCAAGTTGACCCGATGGCAAATAAATTTTTTTTGAATAAGAATATCCTGACGAGGCCCTGATCAGGAACTCGTCAGGTTAACCCGATGGCAAATAACTTTTTTTTTTAATAGGAATATCCTGACGAGGCCCTGATCAGGAACTCGTCAGGTTGACCCGATGGCAAATAAGTTCTTTTTTAATAGAGATATCCTGACGAGGTCCTGATCAGGAACTTGTCAGGTTGACCCGATGGCAAATAAATTTTTTTTGAATAAGAATATCCTGACGAGGTCCTGACAAGGAACTTGTCAGGTTTGCCCTAATAAGGCAAACCTTATATTAACCTGATAAGGTCCTTATGGTACTTCAGGCAAATCAGGAAGAAATTCTAGTCGGGACACTGCAAATCCAAGTGTTTAACTCAGTGTGTTAAAATAAAACACGTTAGTGTTTTCTGCAACTTAAGCGCTTAGAATTAAAACGGTATAAACGTTTAAACAATCGCATGAATCATTACAAGTGTTTTAAATGTTCACGTAACGCACTAAAGTGTTTAATCCGAAAACGTTTTATCCGTTAAAGAAAAAAAACACTTCTACCTGTTTTATCATAAAGCGCTTACTATTACATTAAACGTTTAAAAAAACATCGAGTGTTTTAAATTAAATCAGATATTCCGGAATTAAACACTTTTTCAGAAAAAACGTTTAATCTAAAAAACATGTATATTATAAAACGCTTAAATTTCTTAAACAGTTTAAAAAAATTCTACCAATTTTGTCAATCGACAAATGATACAAATCACAATTTCAAAATATAGAAGTGTAATACTGCCCTGTCATGACAAAACGACGTATCTCAAAAATTATAGTTTCAAGAAAATAGCGTTTAAAGTTTTAACAGAATTTGAGTACAATTTAACAGAAAAATTAATTTCTGTTATGACAAAACAACGTATCTCGAGATACGTTTTTTGTATCGTAAGAAACTAATGCTTGTTTTGATAAATAGACGAAATTGTTATGACAAAACGCTGTAACTCGAAGAATTAAATTTCCAATGCAAAAAAGATACGTTTTTTTTTCATTTCTTTTATACGCACATTTGATCAATATTATTGGCATAATTAATTAAATTAGTAAAATTTTGATGATACCCTATTATTAAGTGACACTAAATAAACCTTTTTAGCTTTGTTACGACAAAACAGTGTATCTCGAGATACATCGTTTTGTCATAACAGGGCAGAATAATTGTCAAATATATTTATGCATTACGATATAGATGTATCAAAACGTATTTTTTTGTATTAAAAATAAAATTTTACAAATGATTGAACTCGGTTCATATCATGATAATGCCAAGCTCGTAAAAATAATAGTCTTCTACTCTATTCTGAGAACTCAAGATTAAAATGAAAATAACTAGAAAACAATGCGGAATTTGAATGAACTTTATTTCAACTAATTTGTAGGGAATAAAATTGTCTATAAAAAAGATCTTATGACATTTTTTGATGTCTGATAGTTTTGCTGGAAAAGTAAAAAGATCTGGAAATTTATTATAGCTTTGACTTCCATCTCCGATAACTTTCGAATAGATGGATTTATCAAAAAATGATAAGAAACCTTTATTGTAGAACGTTAAATTCTCTACAAGAATATGCTATGAACTCATTCATATGATGTGCGAATGCCGAGCTAGAAAAATAAACAAATAAAAAATTTTTTTTCCCATGTTATTTAAATGGGAAATGGAGAATTGCAAATAGGCATCCTTAATATTAACATTAAGAGCTGAAATTTTGATAGAATTTTCTTTTCATCATCTCAAACAATATTTTCACTGTAACTAAAGAAAAAAAAAATAGTCACTTTTTTTGGCCCACCCTACTGTTCATGTATATAATATATGAGGCCATATATTACTAAATGTACTATCATATATGCTAATGTATGATCCGCATCTTTACGATGCGCGCGCACAGGGGCTGCACGAAAACTAAATGTTGAAGTTGCTACATACACAACACGTGTTTTAAAAGTGCGAATTTTATATGTGCTTAATAATTATATTCAGTATACTGAATCACTATAGTGATTTAAATTGAACATTTTGATAAATATTATTTACTACTTATTTGTAAATATTAGTGAAGAAAATTGTGCTTATAAACTTTTTCAAGTGCTGCAATATAATTGAGGTGAACTATCCGTATGTATTATTTATTGATATAAATTATTATATTATTATTTAATCTAATTTCTACTAAATATTATTAAATTATTAATTTTAAATATTTATTATTAATTATTTAATATTTAAAAAATAAATATACAAAGTATAAAAATATATTCAAATATACGTAAGATGTAACCTGTAAAAAACGTAACGTTGTACAGTTAAGGAAAAATAAATAAATATTTAAAAAGTAAATCAATAAATTTGACCCAAAATTTGTGATAAAAATTACAATGGAATATTAAATTTAAATAATAAATATTTAAAATTAATAATCTAATAATATTTTGTATAAAGTACATATATAATATATATTTATTATTATCTAAATTTAATATTTTTTATAGATTATTAAATATTAAATTTAGAAAATAATAAACATTTTTAAAATAATTAAAAAATTTAATAAAAAAATGTTAAATAATAATGAAAACTGAATATTTAATTAAATTATTAATTTTTTATATTAAATTCTCTACAATAAAATTTGCTCATCAACCTAAGATTCTGTAATTGTAGATTTTATGACTATATTAATGGTTCTATTCAATTTCCATTCCAGTTCTTAAGATAGATAAAACAAATGCGGAAATTTGTAAGGACTGTCACAATTGGAAGATGCTATGGCAGTAATATGGACATAATTTAAAAATAACATTCGAACAATATAATAAAATTTATGTTACACTTAATGGAAGAAAATAAATATTTATTTATTTAATTTTTCCAATTTTCACTAATTTTTACCAAATGTGTTGCCGATATTTTTCTAGTTCTTTTATTATTTTATTGAAATTAATTATTTGTATTATACTGTATATTTTCAGATTCTGAATGATTTTTGTAACTCAATAAATAACCAGTTATTTTAAAGTTACTTCTATGGTTTCTAATTTTTTTCAAGTGTAAACATTTTTTAGAGCTTTTTTTTTGGATAAAAATACATATATATTTTTAATTTATACTAAATTCCATTTCTATTTTTATGCTGAATGTGTGATGCAATAATTATCTGAATCTTCTGATAATAAAAATATGATTCCAGGATATGACAACAATCAATAACGACCTATATTCATAGGCAACTATTATTTTTAATATAAGAAATATTATTATAATAATTTCATTGATTGTACTTCAATGGAAAAATTATTATATTTATTTGAAAAATATTTATACACTAATGAAAAAATTAAAGGGTAAAAAAAAAATTCCAAATTTTTGGGCGATTTTCAACAGGCCCTAACTTTGAGAGAAATGGTCGTACAAGAAATAAAAAAAAAGGAAATTGTAGCTCCAAGTGTCTACTTTTTGGATCAGAACTTCAAAATATTTTAGCGTCAGCAGTTTTAGAGTAATATTAGAAAAACCAGCGACAAAAAAATTTTCAAATTTAAAAAATTTTTTTTTTTTGGTCTTCGGGCGTGGAAAAATTTTTTTTTGCTTTACCACTATCAGGATCGGATACCTTTATTATTCAGCTTTAATTTCTTTTTTTATGGACCTTGATACGTCCACTTCTCGCCGAGATATCGGTCTTCAAATGGAAAAGGATCCATTTGTCTTTGATTATCGATATCTCAAAAACCAATGATCGCACACAAAGATAATGGTGGGTTTTAAAAACTTGAACGCGAAATCTGTGGTTGTTTAGCAAAACCGTGCACCCACAAAATGACAGCAAACCATCGACTTTAAAATTCAGAATTCATATTAAATTGATTTAAAATTCACTCGGGGTTTTTAATTATTAATTTAAATACTCTACATACGATGAATTGAAGTATAACCATATTCATTGTACTAGCCGTTCAACATAGATTTTGACAAAGAACTATAAGTCGCTCAATGAGTTCTTATGATGTTTAATAGATGGAGCCTAGTCGAAAATCTTGAGACGCGTAATGGAATTTCATTATAACACTCACTTTTTGCAGCGCTAATGGAAAACAAGAAAATTCACTTTGACTTTCTTTAACTTGATTGCACCGGTCGATAAATAGCCGTTTAGGTATTGCAACGCAGACGTCATAAAGCGCGCGAATCAGGGCTGCGCTGAATAAAATACGTTTCATGATTTGTTAAACATCTATAGATTGCCTATGACCTTTCAATGTTATTTGGCAAGTGTGTTAATTTCGACTACACATGGTTTTCGAGTGATGGTTTTTGCGGCAATCGACGCATTTTGTTACACTCTAGAGCCATTTAGACTTTAGAATTGATTGATCGAGTTATTTCAGAAATATTTGAAAAAAAAACGTTTTTTGCCATTTCTTTCTCCAACGGTTCCTCTCGAACGAATTGACTGATCGGGTAGTTTTTGCAGCAATCGTCGCGGGTTATCAAGTTGTAAAGCAGATTAGATTTTAGAATTGATTTATCAAGTCGTTCCTCGGAAATTTCGAGAAGTCAAATAAAAAAATTATTTTCTTTTTCGTATTTGTTAATTATTTCAGAGTCTATTCGATTGAATGATCTAAAATTCAGAAGAAAGTTGATGGCTAACAGGCTTTTTTGATTGCCGCAAAAACCATTTAAATCAGTTCATTCATTAAAAAGTTATAAAAACGTTACACACATGCATACATACCCCCCCCCCCTCACAAACACATACACACACACTCGGACATCATTCTGACGTCAAATTCTGATGAGATTTCGATTTTCGAAATTCGGGGGGAATGCAATAACTTCTTGAATGCTTCGAAAATCATCGATTTTCGTAGCGAGAAGTTAAAAGTCCTGTTTCCTCTTGATAAGCCAGAGGGTATTTCACACTCGGCCAAATTTTGTATCGTAGAGAACGGTAATGTAGCGTTATTTAAGTTGGTTACCAACCCTTCACATTGATATATACACCAGTAGCTAGAGAATCTTAACAGCCTTGAGTTCATTGTAAGACCACACTTTTAAAAAACCGGGGTGCTCGTCGTCCCGTGAAAACACCGCGGGGGCGGTGACACTCATAAAATAGTAAACCAACCCCATTTGCCGTTTGAAACACCGTTACATATAGGGTGTGAGCGAGTCCTGATTCTTCACTTTTGATTTTCAGCCTCGGGGCATTGTGTTTATGGATAACAAATTTTAACAGAACATCTAAAGAAAATAAGATAGGGTAAAGTTTCGTTGATGTATTAAATAAGTCAGTTTAAATTTCTAAATCATGATGAAAAAGTTCTTACTTATTCTTATAATTTTGCAGACATAATAACAATTTAATTTATACGATTAGATACTTCATGTTTCTTTTTTTTCGTAAAAAAGTTAATTAATTAATTAAATAAGCGTTTGAGGTGGTGCTCTACTCTTAATATGTCAAGGCCAAACCATTTCCTGGCCTTAAAATGATTCTATTAGGTTCATATTTCATCCATACGTTAATATGAGTATACGTATATCAAGGAAAGACTTGAGAAAACTTATTTTATGTTTCTTAGAAGACATTCGTTCTGCAATTTTGAAGAACAAAACAGTTTAAACAAAATTTTACTTAGACGTCCGGATGTCCGTACGTATGGATTTTTTGTGTTTTTGTATTTAATCATAATAACGGCCGAAAAAATCATCGTATTGAGAGCAAGTTTTTTAATTATCTTCAGAGTTTTGATATTGATCCTTTTTATTTTTACTAATGTGATCCATATCGTTTTTTTTTCTTATAATTAATTAAAAGTAATGACCGGCGGTAAATTTTTGAATATAACTCACTATATTTCCCTTTTTTTTCACTGGTGCTTTCTTTGATGGATATTTTTGCAAGCCTCATTTTGCCCTCCTCAAACGCGAAGCGGAGAGATTAAACTGTATATTTTTTTTTTATATGTATAAATTTATTCTGTTATTGGCCTTTTATAGGTGCTGCACTCAGGCTGCTTTTTTGCACACCTTTTTTTAAATTCTTTTTATTTTTTTTTCCGTTAAATGTTGACATAAACAGTGGCATGATAGTAGGAAAAAAATTTGAAACTGAGGCAAAAACTGTTGACGACATTGAGCAGAGCATTTAAATTAAATTGATTTATTATTTCGATATTTAAATAATTTATTTTATTTTAAATATTATTTAAAACCACTTTTTTGATCAAGTTGAAAAGAATTGTCGACATTGTACCGTCAAAGAATATTTCGTGCTAATATAAAAATAAATTGATTGATGAAAATATATTATATGAGTGTTTGAGGTGCGCTCTTTTGGATTTTCCAAATTTTTATGTTTATTATTCAAATTATTGGTAACGTGACATAGGTTATAATATTAATAATAAAAACAAAGGAGTAAGTAAAGGCAGAAAAAGTCAGTCAGTTATTTCAGGGTCAGTATAGCGTGAAAATAGAATGTAAAGTGTTCGCTGACCCTCAATGGTATTTTCTAAAATAGCTCTGAATAACGTTGGGGTGCGCATCTTGGACACGGGGTTGATTTGACGTCATATGACGTGCCAGCCACGTGACTATTTTACTAAAATGACAATCACTGGCTTGTGCTACGCCGGACGAATGTTAAATATAGGATATTCAAATAATCTCCGTGTTCCACTCACCAGATTCGCACACACTTTTTGTCGTTCCGTATGCATCGACTGTTACATGAGAATATGGAAAACGAATCCGATCGATACCCACTACATATATTTTATAATCTTACATTCATGCTATTGCATTCAGTACAAGCTCGAGTATATTTATAAGCTTTCATTTTTATTTAAGTACAAAAATAAATAAACGTATATATATCAAATAAATAAAAATATCAACTTTTTGATAAATATATTATCTAAAGGCATCGGATATTTCGTAGTCAATGAATTCAATATATATTCAGTGACCAGCATGTACGTATATACTTAAAACTAGACTTGACCATAGATCAGTGTGAGTTTCAGCGCAAATTTCGAATAGACCCAACGTGCCTGACTACCTTTCCTTTATCGGAAACGCCTTCTTTTACATGCATAGTCTTATTTCCTTATCATATATTAACGATGGAACGGTGAAAAAGAAAAGATTTACTGTTTCTTCATCATTAATCCAATAATTAAATTTTTTATTTTGGAGTTGTATGATTCGTTTTTTTTTACGTATAGCCGTCTTTTTTAATACCAACTAAGATAGCACAGTTACTGTTTCTATAATAAAAATCCAGTATATATTATGATCACATGATCGTTTTTATTGTACCAACGTAATAGTAGCTATTATGTTAAAACAGTGAATATTGTAGTTTTTATTCTTCCATTTGTAATTTAATCATATGAAATAGTTATTTTTACACATGTTGAAATTAAAAATTGTTTAATATCAATATCAGTTTCAGTTTACTTCCTAAATGCTAATTATTCCTAAATTTTGAGTTCTAATTTTTGTCCGGGTAATTTAAAATAACAAAAGACACTTAATAATTTTTTCTGTAAAGTTTACTCCGAATGATAGTTTTATTTATATATTCATACAAAAATTCTTTGCTTAGTGAAATATGAGAAGTAAAAATTATTTATATCATATATTGTTTTTAATATATATTAATATAATTATAATTAACATTATTAATAATTTATTGATGATTATGTCTAAAAAGTTAATTGAAATTACTTTGCTCACAAAAAGCTCTCTTTTTATTTCATACGCGGAATGAATCGTTTTTTAAGCCCCGGAACTCCAAGTGACGAAATGAATCCAGACTAAAAAATAACTTTGAATCCACTCCCGATTTTTTACAGTGAACAAACTCTTCTAGAATACCTTTTAAGTAAACACATGTTTATCAGAAAAATATTTGCAAAAAAATTAAATGTTGTATATTTACATATTTTAAATATTACGTAGAAATAAAATATATAATGGCATTATATCGTGTCTACCCTTCATCATATCGACGCTCGTTATCTTACTCTTTTAGGATTTATTTTAAACTTAGCTATATAATGTCCTGAAACATCTGCGTGATTCTTAAACACCTTAAAAACACCCGCTTCCATATATATATATATATATATATATATATATATATATATATATATATATATATATATATATACATATCTATATATATGTTCCTTGGCTCTACATATATGTACCATGTCTACATATATTTATTTATGTATTTAGCTGCAGCACGTGGCTTGAGGCTAACAAAACTACTGACAAGATCGTGTTTTAGTATTATAACTGTTCTCTGTATGCCGATTGCAATACACTATATATATATATATATATATATATATATATATATATATATGAGCTTCATTATGACAATAGTGCGGGATAGTAAACCACACGGTGGCAGTATACATTTATTATACACACAGTAGTCTATAATATAATATAACAATATCACCCCAATACAACTTTAACTGTTTTCCCAGTAAAGTCAAAATGCATCTGCCTTTACTCACTTTCTCTTTTTTCTCTCTCACTCTATTTTTCCATTACTATATTTTCAATATCCATATCTGTTATTTGCTACCAATAACCATGTATCAGTGTCAACATTATCACGGAAAAAAAAAATACGATATACTTGTTATTTATATATTTTTTTTATCAATTGATATCAAATGTCTCTTGTTCTATTGATAACAGTATTAAGTAGTTACATATATAAATTAAATGAATGGAGTACATATGGAGAACGAGCGTGCGTGTGTAAAATAAGAAAGAGCATGAGGATGAAAATAAAAAAAATTAAGATCAAGAGTAGCCACGTGCCCTGAGCACCCAACACGCGACTAACCTAACGGTTTTAAGCACTCACCCCACGAGCCAACTAAACCATCTCCACCCCTTCTCACCCTTTACCGAGACACAACTCTACGAGCTCACTGTTGAAAACATACAAAGAATCACTGTTATTCTATTGGCTCGTATTCTCCTAACTATATATATTAGGGTGGCGCAAAAAAACCGACTATTTTTTTTTTTCGAGCTCGCATGAAAATTTGTTGGTTTACGATGTTTTAAGAAGCCTCTCAAAAAATCAGCTCGATAAAAAATTTTTAAGAGGTCGCTCATGAATTTTGAAAATATCAAAAATGTTTGAAATTCGGATTTTTTATTTCTAAATTTTTTCTTTCTCGTGGCAGCAATAGTTTATATTTGTAAAATCATGACTATGCTGAAAATTTCAGCCCAAAATTTAAATATTTAAACGGCGCTCAAGAATTTTGAATGTTTCCGAGCGCTGTCTTTTGGACGTTTTCGAGCGACCCTTAAATATTAATAATAAAGCTTCTCAATTTTTTCACCACCAATTTGCATAACAATGAATGAATATACAACCCGAGAAATAGAAATAATAAGTTATTTACATACTTTTTTATTTTTTAATTCAATTTGTAGGTTTTTTCGCTTACTCAAAACTTACCAAATTTTATTGTTTAAGACTGTCCTGTACATTTTTGGTTATGCAAAAGTTATATTTTACTGAAATGACAATTATAGAGTTATAAAAAATACAAAAACTAATTCAAACTTATAGATACATATTATCAGTTAAAATTCAAAATTCTTGATTGCCGTTTAAATATTTAAATTTTGGGCTGAAATTTTTAGCATAGTCATGATTTTACAATTATAAACAAATGCTGCCACGAGAAAGAAAAAATTAAAAAATAAAAAAATCCAAATTTCGATAATTTTTGATATTTTCAAAATTCATGAGCGACCTCTTAAAAATTTTTTATCGAGCTGATTTTTTGAGAGGCTTTTTAAAACATCGTAAACCAAAAAATTTTCATGCGAGATCGAAAAAAAAAAAAAATAGTCGGTTTTTTTGCGCCACCCTAATATATATATATATATATATATATATATATATATATATATATATATATATATATATATTAATAGGGTGTGTCAAAACAAAATGATTTTTTTTTTTCAAGGTCTCATAGTCTCAAAAGTTTAGGACCAAAAAAAAAATCCTCCTAAAGAATCAGCTCGATATCTCGAAAATTGAGCTGGCGGTTTACAAGTTCATTTTCCCGTTTAAAATACACGTAAAAAACTTTTTTTTTAGTTTTTCGAGGAAAAATCAAAGAAAAAATTTATTTTTCAATTTCGGATTCCACACTCTCATAGGAAATTAAATTCCCTACGAAAATGTTCTGAATAGTCATGCTCGTAACTACAATATACAAAAAGTTACAAGCCTCTACAGTTAAAAAATAAACAATTTTTCTTTTATGTATAATTATTATTTTTACTTTTTTGTTATTGATTGGTGGTATTTTTTTCTTCTAATTTTAATTTGCATCTTCTATATAAAATCTTCAACAAAATTTTCAAATTTTGAACGTTTTAGTACCTCACTTAACCGCTACAAAACATAAAAGCTATAATAAAAAAATCTATTTTATCGAGTGATTGACACAAATAATATAAAAAAAAAGTTCATCGTCACAGTTTTAAATTATTTTATAAATATTTCTTGCATATAAATAGCTTTTATATGGGAGATTGTAAATCAAAATTTGAAGAAAAAAATACCACAAATTAATAACAAAAAAGTAAAAACAATAATTATACATCTAAGAAAAATTATTATTTTTTTAACTTTGGGGGCTTGTAACTTTTTTTATATTGGAGTTACAAGCATGCCTATTCAGGACAACTTTATAGGGAATTTAATTTGCTATAAGGGTGTGAAATTTAAAATTGGAAAAGAAAAATTTTTTCTTTGATTTTTCATCGAAAAACTAAAAAAAATTTTTTTACATGTATATTGAATGGGGAAATGAACTTGTAAACCGCCAGCTCGATTTTCGAGATATCGATCTGATTCTTTAGGAGGATTTTTTTAGGTCCCAAAGAAACTTTTGAGACTATGATCTCGACTAGAATTTTTCATAAGGGCCTGATAAGGTCCTTAACGGGTTAACCTTATTTCAAATAAGGTCCCGATCAGGGTATCCTGACGAGGATCCTGATACAGATGTAACGCATAAGACCCATGAGGTCCTTATCGGGATTGCCTTATCAGGACCTTACCAGGATATCCTCATCAAATCCTTATCAGTATTACCTTGTTAGTAATTATTTAAAAAAAAATATTAAATTGCAAAAAAAAATAAGAGAATTGTAATTCAATCGAGAATGTTATCTATTGTATTGAAAGCATTAATTAGAAGAAGTAAACATATTTTTTATTGATGAAAAAATCTCGATAACTGCTGGGCTCGAACCTGCGTCCTTTCGATTCAAAGTCTTCGATGCTATCCACTGGCCTGACATACACAAGTGATCTTGAAAGTGTAAATATAATATTAATTATGATGTCAAAGAATAACTGATGAAGAAGTAAAAAATCTGTGCTACAATGATTGACGTGATGTTTATATAATATTCTTTTGTACTTTTTTAAATTTTTAGCCTGTAAATGAAATATTTGAAGGAATAGGATAACTTTTTTTTGAATAAGGATATCCAGATACGGTCCTGATTAGGCACTCGTCAGGTTGACCCGATCGCAAATAACTTTTTTTTGAATAAGGATATCCTAACGAGGTCCTGATCAGGAACTTGTCGGGTTGACCCGATGGCAAATAATTTTTTTTTAAATAGAGATATCCAGATACGGTCCTGATCAGGAACTCGTCAGGTTGACCCGATCGCAAATAACTTTTTTTTTAATAAGGATATCCTGACGATGTTCTTATCAGGAACTCGTCAGGTTGACCCGATGGCAAATAACTTTTTTCTAATAGAGATATCCTGAAGATGTCTTGATCAGGAACTTGTCAGGTTGACCCGATCGCAAATAACTTTTTTTTGAATAAGGATATCCTAACGAGGTCCTGATCAGGAACTTGTCGGGTTGACCCGATGGCAAATAATTTTTTTTTTAATAGAGATATCCAGATACGGTCCTGATCAGGAACTCGTCAGGTTGACCCGATCGCAAATAACTTTTTTTTGAATAAGGATATCCTAACGAGGTCCTGATCAGGAACTTGTCGGGTTGACCCGATGGCAAATAATTTTTTTTTAAATAGAGATATCCAGATACGGTCCTGATCAGGAACTCGTCAGGTTGACCCGATCGCAAATAACTTTTTTTTTAATAAGGATATCCTGACGATGTTCTTATCAGGAACTCGTCAGGTTGACCCGATGGCAAATAACTTTTTTCTAATAGAGATATCCTGAAGATGTCTTGATCAGGAACTTGTCAGGTTGACCCGATCGCAAATAACTTTTTTTTGAATAAGGATATCCTAACGAGGTCCTGATCAGGAACTTGTCGGGTTGACCCGATGGCAAATAATTTTTTTTTTAATAGAGATATCCAGATACGGTCCTGATCAGGAACTCGTCAGGTTGACCCGATCGCAAATAACTTTTTTCTAATAGAGATATCCTGAAGATGTCCTGATCAGGAACTTGTCAGGTTGACCCGATGGCAAATTACTTTTTTCTAATAGAGATATCCTGAAGATGTCCTGATCAGGAACTTGTCAGGTTGACCCGATGACAAATAACTTTCTTTTTGAATAGGGATATCCTGATGAGGTCCTGATCAGGAACTCGTCAGGTTGACCCGATGGCAAATAACTTTTTTTTTGAATAGCGATATCCTGATGAGGTCCTGATCAGGAACTCGTCAGGTTGACCTGATGGCAAATAACTTTTTTTTGAATAAGGATATCCTGATGAGGTCCTGACAAGGAACTTGTCAGGTTTGCCCTAATAAGGCAAACCTTACATTAACCTGATAAGGTCCTTATGGTACTTCAGGCAAATCAGGAAGAAATTCTGATCGGGGAGACCTTGAAAAAAAAATCATGTTGTTTTGACACACCCTAATATATATAAGGGTGATTCGTTTTGAACGACTATTTTTTTTTCACTCCCACTTGAAAATATTGTTATAGACATGGAAAAAAAAAATTTCCTGCAAGTTTCAGCCCTCAATTTTAATTTTAAGTACTTTATATTTGATTTTGAAGTTTTCCCATATTTAAAATACATAAGAAAGTTGGGGTTTTTTTTTATATCTCTATAACTCAGCCGCATTTTAAGTTATCGGGTCGCCGTTTGCGGCATTTTGTAGACAATTTGATACTTTTCAAAAGTCTCCTTAATAGTTTTAATCGGACTCTAATTGTTTTTTCTGTATTGGTTCTGAAAATAATTTTTTTAATCATAATTGGGTTTTTAGTTGATATTAACTAAATAACGGAATTTACAGAAAAAGTGCAGATAACGATTTTTTAAGAAATTTTATTCGCTACATAAAAGGTCCTCTTAGTTGCTTAAGTTCTCCGTTCACGTGATATAGGGATTTTAGTAATTTTGTAAATAAAATATTTATCAAAAATTTTTCCGAAGTTCATCAATTTGACCCCTTCTGATTTTAATGAATGCATTAAATTAATGAAAGGAAAATTATTTACTGATTTAAAATTGAAATTAAATAGCATTTGGTGGAATTTTTTGACAAATATTTTATTTTCAAAATTACTAAAATCCTTATATCACGTGAACAAAGAACTTGAGCCACTTAACTTAAAGGACCTTTTTTGTAGCGAATAAAATTTCCTAAAAAATCGTTATTTGCACTTTTTCTGTAAATTTCGTTGTTTAGTTAATATCAACTAAAAACCCAAATTGTTATTAAAAAAAATTATTTTCAGAACCAATACAGAAAAAACAATTAGAGTCCGAGTAAAACTATTAAAGAGACATTTGAAGAGTATCAAATTGCCTACAAAATGCCGTAAACGGCGACCTGATAACTTAGAATGAAGCTGAGTTATAGAGAATTAAAAAAAAAATCCCAACTTCCCTATGTATTTTAAATGGGAAAACTTCAAAATCAAATATACTTATCCAAAAAATTAAAGGAAGAAAATTTTATAAATTTTTTAGTGATTTTTGGAAGGCTGTATTTTCGTGAAAAATGATCGTATCGAAAAAACAAAAAAAACAAATTGAAGCTTGAAATCTCTAGTTCGAAGATCTTCCAGCAAAATATTTTTTTGAGACACGGTTTTTGCGGAATCATAAGAAAAAGGTCGAGACAAAATTTTTCTAAATTTTTTGGTTTTGTTTTTTAGGTCTACGGGGCCGGGAAAAATTTTTTTAAAAAAACGAATTCATGGCTCGTTTAGGAAATTTATCCAGCTACAATTTGCTTTTTCTTGTTTCTCTGTACGACAATTTGCTGCTGAGATATCAGCCTTCAAATGAAAAGGGATCCTTTTGTCTTTGATTATTGATATCTCAGTAAGTAATGGTCACACAGTAATTTAAAGGGCAGTTGAATAAACTTGAATAAATTCCCTACAAGCTCCATTTTTGATTTATTCAAAAAAAAATTTTTTTTCATCCTTGACATCCATTTGAAAAACCCACAAAAAATGGCCATTTTCTGGTTTTTTAGTCAACTCATCGCTACTCTGCAAATATTCTTAAAAAAAATAATGTTGCCAGGTAATTTTACAGCTTAATGTACCCTCAAAAACCCTGGAAATTTTCAGATTGATCGACTTAACCGTTTGTCCGGTCCGATTGCTCAAAGTTTTGCAAAACAATTAAAGGAACAAGTTTTGTTCCTTAATTTGTGTAATCATTACCAAAATGAAAAAATTAATTTTCTATGGATTTTCTTTCATTTTTGCGTTAGTTATTTTGTACATGTAAGGTAAAGAGGAAAAAACAAAATTTTTTTCCGAAAAACGGAAAAAAAAAATAACCCCCCGAATAAAACATAACAAAAACATTTAAAAAAATTCTTGTTTGGTCTCGTTTTTTGGAAAAATTTTTTTTTTTTCCTCTTTACCTTACATTTACTGAATAACTAACGCAAAAATGAAAGAAAATCCAAAAAAAATTAATTTTTTCATTTTGGTAATGATTACACAAATTAAGGAACAAAACTTGTTCCTTTAATTGTTTTGTAAAACTTTGAGCAATCGGTCCGGACAAACGGTTCAAAGGATCAATCTGAAAATTTTCACGGTTTTTAGGGGTACATTAAGCTGTAAAATTACCTGGCAACATTATTTTTTTTAAGAATATTTGCAGAGTAGCGATGAGTTGACTAAAAAACCAGAAAATGGCCATTTTTTGTGGGTTTTTCAAATGGATGTCAAGGATGAAAAAAAATTTTTTTTTCGAAAATATCGAAAATGGAGCTTGTAGGGAATTTATTCAAGTTTATTAAACTGCCCTTTAAATTACTGTGTGACCATTACTTGCTAAGATATCAATAATCAAAGACAAAAGGATCCTTTTTCATTTGAAGGCTGATATCTCAGCAGCAAATTGTCGTACAGAGAAACAAAAGTAGCAAATTGTAGCTGAATAAATTTCCTAAACGAGCCATGAATTCGTTTTTATAAAAAAATTTTTCCCGGCCCCGTAGACCTAAAAAACAAAACCAAAAAATTTAGAAAAATTTTGTCTCGACCTTTTTCTTATGATTCCGCAAAAACCGTGTCTCAAAAAAATATTTTGCTGGAAGATCTTCGAACTAGAGATTTCAAGCTTTAATTTGCTTTTTTATTTTTTCGATACGATCATTTTTCACGAAAATACAGCCTTCCAAAAATCACTAAAAAATTGATAATATTTTCTTGTTCCTTTAATTTTTTGGATAAGTGTATAAAGTACTGAAAATTAAAATTAAGGGCTGAAACTTGCAGGGAATTTTTTTTTCAATGCCTATAACAATATTTTCAAGTGGGAGTGAAAAATAAAAATAGTCGTCCAAAACGAATCACCCTAATATATATATTAGACTGATTCAAAAAAATCGACTAATTTTTTTTTCTTTATTATATCGAAAATATTGTTGGAAATGACGAAAAAAAAATACTGTGAAAGTTTGAGTTCTGAATATTAATATTAACAACCGCCGCATCGTGATTTTCTTTTTCCCGCTTAAATAACATGGAAAAATTTATTTTTTAAGCTCTGGAATTTTGTAGCTCTCGGTGGGACCAATACTTTTGAATGTTCAAGACATATTCTTATGGAACATTTGACGCTCTACAAAAACGGTCTATTATAATTTTTCGATATTTTTATTTCTTCAAAAGTAATTCGAAGTTAAAGCTAGATTGACGATAAATTTTTACGTTTTTTAAATTTTTTGACTCAACCATCAACTTTATACGAAAATTTTAGAGGGCATTTTTTGTAGAGCATTTTATTTCCTACAACTTATTTCAGAGAAAAGTTTCGATATTTCACTTCATTCGTATGCTATTAAAATTTTAGATTAAACCCTTTCGAAAATCATATAAGTAAGTCAGTTCTTGTCAAGTTTAAAATTATTCCATCAATTGTTAACAGAGATACAAATACTTGAAATTTAATTTTAAAAAATACATGTATTTTTCCATTTAAACCTTCCGCTGGCTTGGGGGCTGGGTTAATGTTAAAATTGAGAGCTACAACTTTACAGGAATTTTTTTTAATTATTTGGGAGATTTTGAGGGGGTGTGACGATTAAAATTCAAAAGTAACCTTCATACACGGTAAAAAATATTGTGTATTTGTGTCAAAAACGGTTTGTGTTAAAAATTGTAGTGTGTTAAACTAACACAAAGCTTGTGTCACTTTATTTTGTAACATAATAAATGTGTTATACACTCTTCATTAACACATTTTGTGTGTTACTGTGGAATTCTTTGCGCCCTCTTGAGGCGATATTTCAACATAATCTTTGTGTTAAAAAGGGGTTACACAAAGTTTGTGTCGAAATTTCAACACAAATTTCGTGTCAACCGTTTTAAACACACAAACTGTTGATTTTACACAATATTTTTTACTGTGTAGGGACCACCCTAATATATATATATTATGGTGGTTCATTTGGACTGACTATTTTTTTTTCACTCCCACTTCAAAATGTTGTTGTAAACATTGAAAAAAGAATTTCCTGCAAGTTTCAGCCTTTAATTTCAACTGCTTCACATTCGATTTTGAAGATTTCCTATTTAAAATACATAAGAAAGTTAGGATTTTTTTCTCAATTCTCTATAGCTCAGCCGCATTTTAAGATCGGGTCGACATATGCAGCATTTTGTAGGCAGTTTAATACTCTTGAAAAGTCTCCGTAGTAATTTTACCGAGACTTTAATTGCTTTTTCTGTATTGGTTCTGAAAATCATTATGATAATGATAATTTAGGTTTCTACATGATATAGACTAAATAACGAAATTTATTGTAAAAATGCAGGTAACGATTATTTAAGAAATTTAATTCTCTACAACAAAGACCCTCTTAATTAAGTCTCTCAAGTTCTTCGTTCCCGTGATATACACTGTTAAAAAAATTGTTTGAATTTTCAAAACATTGTATGTAACGCAATAAACACATACGTTTGTGCTTGAAATTTATTTAGTGATTTCATATAGAATTTAAAATACATGTTTTTAAATTTTTAAATTAACACTTTGGATTTTCAAATACTTTTTTTTTAATTTTCAAATACTTTATTTTTAATTTTTAAATAAATGTATTGGAAAATCTGAAGCGTTTATTTGAAAATTCAAAAGCGTGTATTTTAAATTCTATACGATCGTTACAATGATATTTCAAACACAATTGTATGTGTTTATTGCGGTATATACAATGTTTTGAAAATTAATAACAATGATTTTAAAAGTATATATCACATTTAATACTGTATCATTTTATCATTTATCATACTGTCAATAATGTTCAGTTCAGTCACAAGTTTTATTTACTTTATATTATTGAGGAAAGTAAAACTTAAAAATAATAAAGTCTAATGTACACCGCTCACATTACTCACACAGATATTATACATTTCACTACACAATCTTTGATTACTGAACGCGCAGCACGTCACGCGCAGAAATTGCATATACAAGCATTTGAATTTTAAAATTATAGTATTATGATACTTCAAATGGAATTATTAAAATTCAATATGGTTTAGAATTTTCAATACTTGGTTTGAAAATTTAAAAAACAAGTATAAATTTTAAGTACGTTCATTAAAATTCATATGTTTTATCTTAATTTTAAATACCAGCTTGATTATTAAATTACGTATATTAAATTGGAAGCTTTTTTTATTGAAAGTACAATTTATATATCTAGTTATGAAAATTCAAATCCTTTTGTATTGTAATTTTCAAATTATTTTTAACAGTGTAGGGATTTTATTAATTTTGTTAATAAAATATTTTTTTTTTTAAATTCGACCAAACGTCTTTCAATTTTGATATTAAATCAGTAAATAATTTTCTTTTCATTATTTGATAAGTCCTGGAAAAATTTTTGACAAATCAGGTGCTGAAACTTGCAGGGAATTTTTTTTTTCAATGTTTACAACAACATTTTGAAGTGGGAGTAAAAAAAAAGTATTGGTTCTAAATGAACCACCCCAATATGTATGTCCTTTTTTTCTCTTCTCATCTTTATATATAATACCGAGACAGACCAGCACCAGTGCAAAGACCAAGACACCCTTGCAGTCTTTTTTTTTTCTTTCAACTTTCCTAACTTTGACTTTTGAAGTCTGTGCCTACCTTTTGCGTAATCAATACACTAGTATATATAATTATCAAATAGTTAATTTTAGCACTACTCGATTTTTTCAACTTTTCATTAAACTAACTGAATAAATTTTTTTTAAATATTTAGAAAAAAATTACAAAAATACTCGTAATGGAAAAGTTCATTCCAGTCAACTTTAAAATTTGATGTAATTTATAACATATGTACTCTAAAAAATCGAGAGTGAATTGGAAGTGAATACTGATTTTATTTCTATCCGAATTTATTTTGTCACTCGAAGTTCCAAAGTTTAAAAAAAAAATCACTCCACCTGCGGAGTGAATAGGAATTTTTTTTTTTTTCGGCGTGATACCGGAGTGATGTCAAACTATCACTCTTAATAAAACTATTTTTGAACTCATTAACAAAAGAATGATTTTAAAAATTTATTTGCTCATGAAAAAAATGAAAACAGATCATTTCGAATTTTTCGTCAACTCTTTTTAACTATCATTTGAAGTTTTTAAAACTTGCACACGAGTCTCCATACACTGTAAAAAGAGAGGTGTTAAAAATGGACTCGTTTTAACTCCGCCCGGTGTAAAAATGAAATTACACCGGTGTAGGAGGAGTAATACACCGATGTTAAAAATACCGGTGTTAAAGCGGGGTAACCAGAGTAAAAGCGGAGTAATAACGGTGTAAAAGCGGGGTAACAGGTGTAACAGTGGAGTGATGCCGGTGTAAAAGCGGGTTAAATTGCATCCGCTTGGAGTATTAACTTTAAAGATTATAAAACACAAAAAATGTCAGTTCTTTATGAAAATTAATAAAAAATATCATTTATCAACTAGTATAGTGATCGAGTAAGTAAAAATATTCACAAAATAAAATATTTTGACACCGGTAAAGAATATCTACACCGGCGAAGGCGTTATTTTGACACCGGTCTAGACTATTTACACCGGTGGAGGCGTTATTTTCACACCGCTTTCGGGGGTAAATTTAACACCGATAATTTTAACACCTACACCGCTTGGACTTACCCCGGTAATTTTTTACAGTGTACGTATAAAATAAAATAAATGAATTATTGATTTTGTTTTTTAAATTTGTAAAATTAAATAAAAATTTGATTCGAATTTCTCAACTGTCTTAAATTTGGAAGTTGATAGTGATGACAAACGTTTTTGGAATACTCCCGTCTGAAAAAGCAATATATGAGCTTCAGTATAATTCAAAATATATGATAATTATATGGAATTATAAGAAGTCATATATGGAGCCATCTACAAAATTTTGCCGAAATATTATATGATTTTATAATTTGCAACATATATATTAGTAATATATTTTTTTTACATGCTAACTTATAAATATTGCTTTTAACATTTTATACTATACTTTAAGTTATATGATAAGATATATGATTTAATCATATGACTCACATGTAATATTTATACATGTAAATATATAATTATATAAATATTCACATATATTTGTCTAAATGTATGTGAATATATATTTATATAGATATATGTTTTTATTTATTTGCACAAATATAAAACTAGAGATTTCAAGCTATAAAATGCTTTTTTTAAAATCTCGATACGATTAATTTTCATGAAGTTACAGTCTTGCTAAAATCACTAAAAAATTTCTAAAATTCTTTTGTTCCATTAATTTTTGGTATGAGTGTATTTTTAAAATTATTTATGTATAATAATATCAAAACTATTATAATATTGTAATTATACGTTTACATATAAAACGAGAATATAATTTGAGATGTAATATCATATGTATACAATTACATATATTATAAATTATATGGATTATAATAATATTGAAATTATAAATTGATTCATATAAGATGAAAATTATATTTTACGTTATAAATTGATATATAAAGCGGACATATAATTTTTGATACAATATCACATGTATATAATCACATATATTATAAATGATGTGGATTATTATAATATTAAACGTATAAATTATTATATATGATAAATCATATATTAATCAATATCAATAATTTTGCCGCCATATATGGTCAGTTATTTACCATATATTTTTTTATATATTATCGACAGTACATGGTTTTTTCATACGGGCTCTTGCGGAATCCCGACTAGAAATTGTAGTGATGCGGTAGTTTGCTCCAAATAAGGCATGCCGAATGTCAAATTTGGGGCAAGTGAGGGATTGAAACGAGGCCGGTGTTTGGGATGTAACGCAGTAGCGAGACTCAGCGTTACTTGGCTTCCAAATTCGGCGGCAGTTTGGAAGCCACACTTGCTGCAAGGGTCCTAAACCTAAAGTATCCTAAGCTTAGCTTCCGAATTCGGTGGCAGTTTGGAAGCCAAAGCTTGGCAAAATTAAAAAAAAAGACTTCAATTTCGGTATTTTTTTTTTTTTTTTTTTTTTTTTTTTAATGATGCGGGAACCAATCAGATTTGTGATCAATTTAATTTCTAACCAAGTAGAAATTTTTAATTTAGGGAAAAAACGCTATAAATATTAACCGACCGCACACGATTTAGTGGGATTCGAACCCGGGACCATACGCACGAAAGACCGACGCTTTAACGACTAGGCTATGCTACCGACAGCGACTGCTAAGTTTACTTGTGCTATATGAGATTGAAAGGATACATCACTTTGAAAGAGCAAAATATAATTGAAAATCTATTATCAGTAATAACAAAAAAATTTCTTTTTTTTTCGTGCACTATAAAATCCTGTATGTAAATAATTGTGATGTGTGTAATTTTGGTTATATAGTTATGTATAAAATCGTTTAAAAAGTATATAGGCTCTATATATGGCCACGTATGGTCCTTAGAGTGTTTAAAAAAAAAAAAAAAATTTTTTTTTGTTATGGTATCCAAAAATTGAAAATATGACTAAAAATAAAAATTATAGTACCACTTCAAGCTCCTTTTTTCTATTTTTCATTTAAATAACACAGGAAAAAAATGTTGTTTTTTTAGAATTTTTCAACTCATAAACAAATCAACGGATTTTTATGCACAGTAAATATTCTTGTAGTAAATTGAACGGCCAAATTAAGCTGTTTCGGCCTTTTTTTGGCCAAATATTTTCACCTGGGTCGCAGGAAGTAACGGTAACCGAAGGTTTACCGAAGTTCGGCCTGCCATAGATGTCCCTAGTTCCCCTTAAGCTTGGCAAGCCAACTTCTAGAAACCTTCGGAACGTCTAACTTGCAGGAAGTAACGGTAACCGAAGATTTACCGAAGTTCGGTTTGCCATATATGACCCTAGTTCCCTTTGAGCTAGGCAAGCCAACTTCTAGAAATCTTTTGAACGCCTAATTTGCAGGAAGTAACGGTGCCAAAGATTTACCGAAGTTCGGTTTGCCATATATGACCCTAGTTCCCTTAAGCTTGGCAAGTTAAACTTTGAGAAACCTTTGGAACACCTAACTTGCAGGAAGTAACGGTAACCGAAGGTTTGCCGAAGTTCTGCTTGCCATAGATATCCCGAATTCCATTCATATTTGGCAAACCGATCTTCGTTTGCCTAACACGGATGTAATAAGGCGCATATTAGGCTTGCCTAAGTTAGGGAAGCCAAACTTGCCCCTCACTAATTCTT
The DNA here is from genome assembly GCF_029852145.1 of Microplitis mediator. Taxonomy (NCBI): domain Eukaryota; kingdom Metazoa; phylum Arthropoda; class Insecta; order Hymenoptera; family Braconidae; genus Microplitis; species Microplitis mediator. The sequence continues at coordinate 15,165,612 of NC_079973.1, read as the reverse complement.
CGGCATTCCACACTATAATTTCTAATCGGGAAACTTTTTTTTGCATTGTAGAGGATGCAAAATATTCAAAGTTTCCATCGTTATTATTATAATTAGAAGTAATAAATATAATATACAGTAGGAGAAGAAATATATATATAATATATAATCGAATGATATAATAAGGCTCTAATAAAATCGTGAGTTGGTTGACAGGTGACGATGCAACGCGGAAGATCCTCCCCATTTGTTGTTGTACTCTACCTCCCCCGTATATAGCTTTGGTGGACCCAACGTCTTCTTTGTTAGTCTATTGCGTAGTATGTATATATATGAGACATGTACAAGAGAGCTAGAGAATGACGACAACGCAGGGAAGAAGCAGATGCTGTTTAGGCATTCGACCAACTTGATACACGTGAATAAGAAAAAAACCCTCCACGCTCTAATGCGATCGTGCATCATTGTATTGGGATGTTTCTTAGTGCGAGATCACGTGTAGTATGTCTCGAGTAATAAAAATTAAATGTTTTGTTTTTTGTTGTTTACTTATATTATTTTGTTTAAAATATTTATTTAATTTATATGGTAATTCATGGTTTTAAAGTTATATACAATTATCCAAAAAATTAAAGGAACAAGAAAATTTTTTCGACACGATCATTTTTCACGGAAATACAGCCTTCCAAAAATCACAAAAAAATATATAAAATTTTCTCGTTCTTCTAATTTTTTGGATAAGTGTATATATTAGGGTGTTTCAAAATAAAGATTTCTTTTTTTTTTTTTCAAGTCTTACGGTCTTAAAAGTTAGTCTTAGGTATTAAAAGAATCTTCCCAAAAGAGCAGCTCGAAAGCTCAATCCTGCTAGGAGCTCAACGAATATTAATTTTCTCATTTGAATTACACGTAAAAAAAAATTTTTGTTTTGTTTCTTATAAATAAACGGAGTTAAAAAATTTTTTTTGACAATCGAAGCACATGGACTTGTAGGAAATTAAATTCTCTACAAAGAAGTTTCTGAATGTTTTCTTCGTACAACTAACGGAAAAAAAGTTGAATCTTGAAACAATAGTGAATTGAAAAACTTAACGTAAAGATAATTTCCGGATTTTAGTACGCGTACATGTAGATACAGTGAATCTATATACTATGTATGATGAGTAAGTAGTTTTAAAAAGATTTCTGAGATCTTACTTATTTTCCGTATGAATTTCGAAAGAAAAATATTTTTTTTAAGAATTAATATTTTTCCCATGTGTTCAACAAAAAATTCACAGATAGCATTAGCTCAGACGAAAAAACCTAAATTTCTATCAAAAAACTGTTTAATATAATAAAAACATGAAGTTACACTACTTAATATAGTTCAAAGCTTCATAGCTTTTTTTCAGTTAGATCTACGGGTAAACATTCTGAAGCTTTTTTGTAGAGAATAGAATTTCCGACAAGATTATGTACTTCGATTTTCGAAAAAAAATTTTTTTTAATACTTCTACTTTTAAAAAACAAAAAAAAATTTTTTTGCATGCAATTTAAATAGGAAAATGAATATTCGGTGAGCTCCTAGTAGAATTGAGATTTCGAGCTGCTCTTTTGGGAGGATTTTTTTCATATCTAAGACTAACTTTTGAAACCATAAGAAAAAATTTTTAACTTCCCGCTAAGAAAATTGTAAATTTTCAAAAATTCGGGTAGTTATTGGTTTCGGTCCGATTTACGAAAATCGAATTTTCATCAGATGTCGACGTTTTGAGGTCCTGGGAAGCTATTCTGACTAATTTCACGATGATGTCCGAGTGCATGTATGTATGCATGTACTTATGTAAATACCTTTATCTTTTGAACGGATGAACCGATTTTGTACTTTCCCATACAGGAAAATACGACGGGGCCAGATATGGGCCACGCTTGGCGCAATGCTGACGATCTCTGGCCCATGCTTGTAAACCCGCTATGGCCCAGCTTTGGTAAAAGTCTGGGATGATAACAGGGTGCCAGGCTTGGTTGTTACCATTGGCCCAGGCATCATTGCCAAGGCTGGCCCATGCGTGGTGACCAGATCTGAGCCATGCTTGTTTGCCAGACCTGGCCCATGCTTGCTTGCCAGACGTGGCCCATGCTTGCTAGCCAGACTTGGCCCATGCATCGACAAAACAAATAAATTTAATTTAAAAAAAATTTTATTATTATTATCCTAATAGAGTTTATGATCATTAACGTTTAAACTATTTAAGTGAGGTAAATGACGTGAAAAAACTCGGTAAAAAATCTGCTGGGCTCTGGACGCGAACTGCCGTCCTTCTGATCGCTAGGTTTGAACGGTAGCTACTGGACGAACCTACTAATGTTGAACTGAAACTTTTATATGTTGTACTGATTCATTTTACTACAACCACTTGGTTTTATGAAATATAAAGAGCAATTAAATAAATATTTTCGATTAAGAAAAAAAATAATAATTTCGTATTATTTTTCTTATAATTACATAATTTTTAAAAATAAAATTTATTAAATTTAATTGATTATTTATCAAGAACCCAGTTGAATTGTCTTGCTCTACCACCAATATTAAAAATAACATTTATTGTAGAAATTCATTTCTTACTTAAATTCATTTTTATAACTAAAATTATAAAATTACGGTTGTTGATTGCAAATAACAACGAACTAAAAAATATTTCAATTATTAGTTGTAAATAATTTTAATCGCAATGTTATAATATTTATTAATTAAAACATTTTAATTCAAAAATAAATAATTATTAATTTTAAAAACCATAATAATGAGTTAATTGAATAATTAATAAAAAACGTGGGTTAACCAATTCTGACCCAAGGATGGGGAAACTATAGGTATAGCCGAACTTGGATAATCCTACCTTGGCCCAAGTCTGGATTGCCATTGAATGATCAAGGCAGGGGAACCTAGTCTTGACCAAAGCTCGGGTAATGATTGGACCCAAGAATGGGCCAATATAGACGTGCCAAAGCTAGGTTCCCCAGTGCTGAGCCAAGGAGGGCCCCTTCGTTCAACTCTGGCAGCTCCTGCATGGGGTGCAGTGGGCTGGCCTTCACAAGGTCCGTGATTCGAGTACTGAACGAACGTGAGTTTTTTTTTTCTCGGCCGATATGCATAATAATTTACATATAATTTTATTTTTTATTTAATTATATAGATTTTTTTTCTCCTGGCAAATCTAATCAACACAAATTACCTGGATGTAAGAAAATATTATAAAATGACTTTTCATAAAAAATGGGTTGTTCAGTCTAAGCCCGTGTTAGGATTACCACTCAACGGCCATGGTTAGGTTTCGCAAACTTGGCCCAAGTTAGGGTGACTCTAGGCTTGGCCAAGGCTAGGTTATCCAGTCTTGGTCCATGTTAGGATTCCCATTCAACGGCCATGGTTAGGTTACCCAAACTTGGCCCAAATTAGGGTGACTCTAGGCTTGGCCAAGGCTAGGTTATCCAGTCTTGGCCCATGTTAGGGTTACCATCCAACGGCCGAGGTTAGGTTACGCAAACTTGGCCCAAGTTAGGGTGACTCTAGGCTTGGCCAAATCTAGGTTATTCAGTCTTGGCCCAAGCCTGGGTAATCATTGGAATGGCCAAGACTAATTACCCAGTTATGGCCCGGGCATGGGACAGTATAGGTTTGCCAAGGTGGGCTTCCCAATAATGTCCCAGGCATGGCCCCGTCGTTCAACTCTGGGGCTTCCTGTATGGGTTGAGGTGTCATTCAACGCGGCTTGTCAATTTCTTGAAGCTGTATGAAAATTGAGCTTGATCGGTAGGGCTTGTTCAGAGATATTCCAAAAATAAAATTTTTTTAAAAATCCCGACTAGAAATTGTAGTGATGCGGTAGTTTGCTCCAAATAAGGCATGCCGAATGTCAAACTTGGGGCAAGTGAGGCATCCAAACGAGGCCGATGTTTGGGATGTAACGCAGTTGCGAGACTCAGCGTTACGTGGCTTCTAAATTCGGCGGCAGTTTGGAAGCCACACTTGCTGCAAGAGTCCTAAGCCTAAAGTGTCCTAAGCTTAGCTTCCGAATTCGGTGGCAGTTTGGAAGCCAAAGCTTGGCAAAATTAAAAAAAAAGACTTCAATTTCTGTATTTTTTTTTTTTTTTTTTTTTTTTTTTAATGATGCGGGAACCAATCAGATTTGTGATCAATTTAATTTCTAACCGAGTAGAAATTTTTAATTTAGGGAAAAAACGCTATAAATATTAACCGACCGCACACGATTTAGTGGGATTCGAACCCGGGACCATACGCACGAAAGACCGACGCTTTAACGACTAGGCTACGCTACCGACAGCGACTACTAAGTTTACTTGTGCTATATGAGATTGAAAGGATACATCACTTTGAAAGAGCAAAATATAATTGAAAATCTATTATTAGTAATAACAAAAAAATTTCTTTTTTTTTCGTGCACTATAAAATCCTGTATGTAAATAATTGTGATGTGTGTAATTTTGGTTATATAGTTATGTATAAAATCGTTTAAAAAGTATATAGGCTCTATATATGGCCACGTATGGTCCTTAGAGTGTTTAAAAAAAAAAAAAAAATTTTTTTTTGTTATGGTATCCAAAAATTGAAAATATGACTAAAAATAAAAATTATAGTACCACTTCAAGCTCCTTTTTTCTATTTTTCATTTAAATAACACAGGAAAAAAATGTTGTTTTTTTAGAATTTTTCAACTCACAAACAAATCAACGGATTTTTATGCACAGTAAATATTCTTGTAGTAAATTGAACGGCCAAATTAAGCTGTTTCGGCTTTTTTTCGGCCAAATATTTTCACCTGGTTCGCAGGAAGTAACGGTAACCGAAGGTTTACCGAAGGTTTACCGAAGGTTTACCGAAGTTCGGCTTGCCATAGATGTCCCTAGTTTCCCTTAAGCTTGGCTAGCAATCTTCTAGAAACCTTTGGAATGCCTAACTTCCACACTTTAAAAAATAAGGTACTGACATCAAACTCCCTTAGAGTTTGACAAATTTCATCTTCAGTGAAACCAAATTCGTTTGAACCAACAACAACTAGTTTGTCTCAAGAAAATCATTTTTATTGAATGAAAATCTCTACTCGATTATGAGAAATTGCTTAAGCGTTTATGTTAAAAGTTTTCAAGTTTGACCGTAATTAAAGTAACATTTGATTGAATAGTAAAATATATTTTAATTAAATTTTGGATGTACTTGATTTAAAAATAAAAACTTGTTAACGCAAACTCTTCAATTTTTAGAAATTTAACTGAAACTCTTGAAACGTTTAATTTGACAACTTCACTTGTTTCAATGAAACAAAAGTAGTTTCCTATAATACCGAACGTGTCGTGTCAACCGACAAGTTTCTTGGGGAGAGAATCCGACGAGGTTGTTGGAGTAATTTGACGCACTCACATGAAAACTGAAAAATATTCGACAAGAATATAAATGTATTCGTTACAAAATATTGAATTATATTTGAATAAAAGTCTTTATATTATCGATTAAATAGAAAAATTTATTTATAAAAAGAGTCACATATTTATCTCGTTTAGATCAATGTATAAGCAATTGACTGTATATATCCATTCAATATGAAAACAAAGTACTAGAAGCACAACTAAACTAAAAATTTCCTACAGGTTCCGTAGCGTAGCGGTAAAGCGTCTGACTCTCATGCGTAGGGTACTGGGTTCGAATCCTCCGGATACCAATAGTACGATTATTTAATTTTTCACTAAAAACTGAGTGTGTCAGAATTATTTGTAAAGTGTTAATATATATAATGTAATAATAATAATAATAATAATATAATGTAATTGTCCCAATACTTGATAAAAAAAAAAAAAAAAATAATAAATAAATAAATAAATAAATAATAATAATAAAAGTTAAATCAAAAATAAAAAAATGCAAAAGAAAATTATTTTTTAATTAATTATTGATGAAATAATTAAAGGCAATATCCACTTGGTTCAGATTACTGTTTTTTTTGGATCAATGCAATACAGAAATTTGAAACAATTCGATTTTTCATTGAATCAATTGCAAGGAGAGTTTTTACGGACCTAAAAAAATATTACTTTTAACACTAAAATTCATTTGCTTTAATAAAATTATGACTTAACTGAAAATTCTTCATACCTTCAATGACCTTACAAATTACTTTGAGTGAAATTTTTGATTATTTTATGTAAAACGAAAATCATTATTGTATCAACAGCATTCATGACTTGAACTAATTCCTATTTTTTTTTAAATGAAAAAAGCTATTGAGTTATATCAAATACTATAGAGTTAGTTCAAACGAATCGGGACCTTGGCTCAAGAAACTCTTAGTTGGAGCAAAATATACTGTCAAACGTAGAGGGCGGTAGATTCAATCGTTTGACGCGCTTGGCTGTATCCAAACGCACGGAGTACTTGAGCCAAACGAATCTGGTTTGACGTCAGGAATCTTTTTTACAGTGCAGGAAGTAACGGTAACCGAAGGTTTACCGAAGGTTTACCGAAGTTCAGCCTGCCATAGATGTCCCTAGTTCCCCTTAAGCTTGGCAAGCCAACTTCTAGAAACCTTCGGAACGTCTAACTTGCAGGAAGTAACGGTAACCGAAGATTTACCGAAGTTCGGCTTGCCATATATGACCCTAGTTCCCTTTGAGCTAGGCAAGTCAACTTCTAGAAATCTTTGGAACGCCTAACTTGCAGGAAGTAACGCATAAGTAACGCTAAGTTAGGCAAGCCAAACTTGCCCCTCACTAATTCTTCGGCATTCCACACTATAATTTCTAGTCGGAATGTTTTTTTTGGATAACTTTTAATGTGCTAGATGGATTGATTCCGAAATGGACTGGGCTCTAGAGCTTTATAAGCCGCGTCGAATGCCACCTCAACCATCAAAATCGGTTTATTCGTTCAAGAGAAACCGTTGTCGAAAGAATTGAAAAAAATTTTTTTTTTTATTTTTTTTGAAATATCTCAAAAACGACTTGATAAATCGAATTCAAAATTCGATCAGCTTCAGAACTGGATAAAACGCGTCGATTGCCACCTCAACCGTCTCAATCGGTTTATTCGTTTGAGAGATATCGTTGGAGAAAAAATAGTAAAAAATTATTTTTTTCGAAAAGAACGGCATACAAAAGTATTTTCGAGCTCGAAGAGCTCGAAAATGTATTCACAATAATGTTTTCGAGGTTCTTCAGCTCGAAAACAGCAGGAAGTTTTGGGGCTGGCCCGCAGGGTCAACTGACAGACCAATTTTTAACTTCCCGCTAAGAAAATTGTAAATTTTCAAAAATTCGGGAAGTTATTGGTTTCGGTCCGATTTACAAAAATCGAATTTCCATCTTTCATTCTTATATACATGGGAATTTCTACTTTGTTAACATGGGAATAATTTCCTTGTTAACATAGAAAATTTTCCCATGTTGACATTGAAGAATTTTCTATGTTATTAAAGGAATTCCATGCTGCAGCAATGTTAACACAAGAATTTTTTTAATGTCGACATGGGAATTTTTCCCATGCTAATATAGAAAAAATTCCCATGTTAACATTGGAATTGTTCCTGTATTACATCGTTATTTTTCCAATGTTGATATAGGAAAATTTACATTGTCGATATAGGAATAATTCCTATGTAACAAAGTAAAATTTACCCTGTGACATAGTTACAAATTCACATGTTGACATAGTAAAATTTACAATGCCAACAAAGGATTTTTTCCCAAGTAAAATTGGAAAAATTCCCATTTTTTTCTCTCCGTGTATATATGTAATAGTTGTATGAGGTTATTTTGATTTAAGAATCGTTGAAAAGTTTTTTTTTTCACGGCAAACGTGAGACGAATTAGGGCGGCAAGCATAACTAAATCAATAACAAATTGATTTCGAGTTAAGGAACGAATTTTGGGGAAGAGAAATGTTATAAATGTAGTAGGCGGGTGTTGAATCTCAAGAAAAGGAAGGATGTTACCGCAAAATCAGACTTCACCGTGAAAATAACAATATAGGTATTTTTTTTGTATATATTATGCGATTAATGATTTAATGTGTCAGTAATGCATATGGACTTTTTTGATGACTTATTGAATTTTTGCTAAAACGGTACTTTATTTTTGAGTTATCGTTAAATGATTTTTAAAAAAATTCTGGGCGTCGGTTGGCCCTGCGGGCCCCCCAAAACTTCTCGCTGTTTTCGAGCTCGAAAATGCTTTTACAATTGTTTTTTTATGAGCTTTTCAAGCTCTAAAAAGTTACGTTTTATGCTAAAGTTTGAAAATTTAAGAATCGAAAATCATCGATGAAGAAGCGGTTTTTAAATTCCCGGGTCAAAAATAAAACTTGATTCAGGCTCGCTTCGCCTTATTTTCTTTTGAAATGATCGATTTGCCGACTATTTTTCGATAAGATCACGACTTTTTCGACTTAAATTTAATTTATTTCAACTTTTTGAACTTTTTTCATCTTAGTTTCAACTTAGTTCAACTTATTCGTGTTTTTTGATCTTAGTTTGAACTTATTCGTCTTTACTTCGAGCACGATAGTCATTCACCTTACTTTTGACTTGCTGAACCAAGTCGAAAAAAAGTTATTTATTTGCCTTACTTCCGCCTTTATATACAAAAATTATTTCACCTTAGTTTTGACTTTTTCGTCTTAAGATTTAAGTCGAATAAGTCTAAACCAAGTCAATTTCGACTTGATTTCAACTTTTTCGTCTTAAATCGTGACTAAGTAAGCCAGTTAAGTCTAAACCAAGGCAAAAACTCAATGTATTTCATATCTTCGTAAAAAAAAGTCGAGTTTGTCTTGTGAAAAACGGCTCCCAATTTCGACTTGGTAAACCAAGTCTAAATCAAGTTTTATTTTTGACCCGGGTTTTTATTCCTGATTATGTTCAATAAAATAAATGTATTTTATAAATATAATTTTTTTTTTGGTAATTTGCAAATATTTTCGAATCTGCTGCATCAACCAATCTGAAATTTTCAGAAAAGTTGATGGCCAACGAGCTCTTTCGATTGCCGCAAGAACCATCCGAATCGGTTCATTAGTTAAAAAGTTATAGAGTGTCTACATTCACACTCATACACACATACATACATTCATACACCCACACAAACACACACACGTACAGCATCATTCTGAAAATGATCAAAATAGTTTTCTAGAACCTCAAAACGTCGACTTTCGATCTCGATTTTCGAAAATCGGGGTGAAACTAATAACTTCCCAAATTTTTTTAAATTTACAATTTTAATAGCGTGTGGTTAAAAATATTTATTAGTAGTTTAATGATTACATAATGATTTGTAATTTTATGTAACGGCTATAGATGCGCGATTAGTTTTAACTTCTGAATTATTTAACAGTCTTCAAATTACTTGTCGTGTATACATTTATTTGTGTCTATTTTTTTTTTGTTTTGAAAACTGTTTCAAAACAATTCAATACATACACTGTAAAAAATCACCGGGGTAAGTCCAAACGGTGTAGGTGTTAAAATCGGCGGTGTTAAATTTCAACACCGAAAGCGGTGTGAAAATAACGCCGCCGCTGGTGTAAATATTCTGTACCGGTGTTAAAAAAAAATCTCTGGTGTTAAAATAACGCCGCTGCCGGTGTAAATATTATAGACCGGTGTTAAAATAACGCCGCCGCCGGTGTATATATTCTTTACCGGTGTTAAAATATTTTACTTTGTAAATATTTTTACTTACTCGATCACTATACTTGTTAATAAATGATATTCTTTATTAATTTTCATAAAGAACTGACATTTTTTGTGTTTTATAATCTTTAAAGTTAATACTCCAAGCGGACGCAGTTTATCCTGCTTTTACACCGGTATTACTCCGCTTTTACACCGGTTACCCCGCTTTTACACCGATATTATTCCGTTTTTACACCAGGTACCCTGATTTTACACCGATTTTACTCCGCTTTAACACCGGTTACCCCGATTTAACACCGATATTTTTAACACCGGTGAATTACTCCTTCTACACCGGTGTAATTTTATTTTAACACCGGGCGGAGTTGAAATGAGTCCATTTTTAACACCGCTTTTTTTACAGTGTAGGACATATTTTTTCTGTGAAATAAACTGAACTTGCGGTAAGTATTCGAATTATTCGTAAATTTTAAAACTATTCGAAAAGTTTGAATTATTCGTAAATTTGAAAATTATTCGAAAAATTTGAATTATTCGTAAAATCTTTGTTATATATTATCTCATGTGCTTTGATATTTAAAGATTAGAAATTCGAAAACTTAAAAACGATTCAAATTTGAAAATCTACAAATAATCTGAATTGTTTTACTCGAGTTTTGAATTGTACATGTACTGCAGTAATATTTTATTTTGATACTTTTTGCACACCTCTAAAAAGTAAGAAACGAAATTTATTAGCAAATTTCAAGTGGTACAGAAAACGTTTTCTATCACCTGACTCTCTAAACATGAATAAGTGAAAATAAGTGAATATTCACTAATTCCAAGTGCAAACCGAACCACTTTTTGAAATTAGTGGTTCGGTTTGCACTTGGAATTAGTGAATATTCACTTATTTTCACTTATTCATGTTTAGAGAGGACAAAAATGCATACGCGTGACTAGACGATGTCCCTAGACTGAATTATATCATTGCATAAGGTCAGGTCTGAACAGAAGTTTGGTGTTTTATGATGTATGTAATGTTGTGTAGAGTTTAGTGTCTGAGTGTACGAGAAAGATACAAGAAATAGCAGCTGCTTCTTGTATGACCCATGGTCCTTACACGAGACAAAATTGTATAGAACGAATAGAACACGGTTTTTGTGAATAATAGGTACATGCGGGGGTGATGGATAGTCAGGTCAGCATTTTGGTTACCGTGTCACTGGTACAAACGTTATCATAAGCTTCAAATTTAATATTCTTTACAACTTGTCTTACATCTTAGTATAAAAAAAAATAATAATAATTTAAACTATTTTTGGTTTTTAATTTATATAAATTTTGATATAAAATTAAACCTTGAAATTTTGAAGATAAGTGCGATGTTAGAAAATACGTTTATCATGAATTGATTTTACTGGAATGCGTAATCGTGGATTTCATTGTAATATTTTTCTTAACGTTCATGTGTTAGTTCATTTATTTCATTTTTTTTTTTTTTTTATTTTTTTTTTTATATAAGTTTGTATATGTTTTTAGCTTGCTTAAATAGTAAGAAAAAAAAGAATAAATAGTGCATCACGTGGATTTAAACGAAAGTTAGAAAGCATCTATGACAGTTAATGGGTACAACATTCTCGATCTTGAAGGATTCGATAATGGCGTCATGATACTTGGCGTAAAAAAAACCGTTGCAATTTTAAAGTTTGAATTGGCGTTATAACTTTTTTTTTATCGCACTATGTTACTCAGGTAAAATCGCGAATTAAGTCTGTTGGGTGGAAAAGAAGTAGAAAGAATTAACTTAAAAAGAAGGAAAGGTAAATGGATGTAAAAGTATGGACATGAGTTATATATATATATATATATATATATATATATATATATATATATATATATATATACATTGGGACGAAGAATAAAAGAAAATGACGGTTACATATTAACCTTACGTTATCGGTGATAGGTTATAAAAAAGCGTTGTTACACCTGGAAATGTCAAAGGAGTTGTACTTATATACTAAAAAAAAAAATCTTTACACACGTATTTATCTAAATCACGGCGTATTTTTTCCGAAAAGGGTAGAGAAAAAACGTTACGTCAACGTCGCAATGTTAAAACTTTCCAAAATCACCCCAAAATAATGAAAAAAAAATTGTTCCGCTTTAGTCCCACGGAATCTTCTCACGATGAGATGAAATTTCGTGTTAAAAAAAGTAAAAAGAAATAAAAAATTATGACGTACCCTAGGTTACCTTGAGCGATACAAATTTCGTGTAAAAAAGGGAAAGTAATGTGTACGTGCATGGATAAATTATTCTCATTTGAAATGCTATGGTGTCATTATAAATCCGGACTGTGTGAGTCTACAGAAATTGAAATAAACACATGCAAAAATTACTATGGTCATAGTAATTTGGGCATGTGTTTCTTTCAATTTTTGCCAAGTGGCCAATATGGTCCAGCTTTACTATGACTCTATAGCATTTCAAACAAGAATAACTTCCCCGTGTGCTCGTTTAATATGAAAAGTAACATTGTATGAGGGACTGAGCTTAAAAAGGAAATACTTTCTCAATACATTGTATGTACTCGAATTGCAGTTGATAAACTAAAAAAAATTTTATAGCAATTCCACCAATCTTGATTCTCTATTACGTTTTTCTTTTCTTATAGTGGCTACCTGCTTGTCTTGGGTTTTTTTCGTTTTTCAAGGGAATCTGTGTCAGGTATTGAGGGAAAAAAATATATATATATATCAAAAGATATAATTCCCCAGCATGAAGAAGAGAGAAAATCATGAAGAATGAAAACGCACGTTACTTTAAAAAATACCGTCTTCGGGAGTTTTTTCATTTTTTTTTTTTTTTTTTTTTTATTCTCTATTCCTATCATTATTCGTCTTTCTCTTTCCAATACACCAACATTTACCTATGTCTTATTTTTGTACTCCCCGTATATTTTTTCACAGGATTTCATTCGATGGGAAGATTCAAGCATGACTATACAGAATAAACGTTTTATATATATATATATATATATATATATATATATATATATATATATATATATATATATTTATATGTATGTTTACATATAAATCTTTTTTTTTTATAAGCATATAATTTAATATTAAAATTTTTTTTATTGATGGTATAAGTAACCTCTCCGTTGAGGTCTCATAATCGTATGCAATATCGATTTTCTTCCATATAACCTGAATATTTTTAGATGTAAATACATTTTTTTTTTAATTTTCGTAACGTATTTATTCATTTTTTCACGATAAAAATTGTTCCAATAGAAATTATAAACGAATTTAAATTATATCAAAAATCTGCCTTTTGATTTTATATTCAAATACTTATTAGAAGAAAAAAAAAAAAAACAAGTAAATAACCGTTACAGGATATGGCGTTTAAAAAACTTTTGACGCCATTGGTCGTTCAAACGATTATACGAGATTCATATTACAATTTTAAATAAAAAATATCATAGTAGTAGTTTTATATATATATTAAAGTGAGTACTAACAGCAAAAAAAAGTGCAACGAAACTTATGGAAGTAATAAAGTACTAAGTGAGAGAGAGTTAACGAAATATCAAAAGAGGTGGCGAGGGAGGTCTTCACAACACACGATGATTGATGTTACGAAGGGTTGTTTTTTAGTAGTGGGGAACAGTTCATCCTCTAAAGGGTTCTGCTTAAAGCCAATCAGCTTTGAGTTCGTTCAAACATTCTCCAATAGAGGACTTATGGTTAATAAGTGGGGATCGTTTGCCCTTAGGGTCTGATTCTTCAGTTTAGAATATACATCGCTTCACTTTGGTATTCACTCACCGTCGATCCCTCGACGCGGATTGAAATCGCAAGTGGTGTCACTATTTTTTATTTTTTTTTTTTTTTTACGCATTAATATTATCCGCGTAATACTTGCGGTGTGAGTGCATAATTTGTTTCATTATTATGAATAATTAATAAATTAACAAATCGATATTTAAATAAAATTAATATTTATATAGATCAGTGTGATTTATAAATCGAACGATAGACTAGAAATGTTGATAAATAACTTAGTTTCACTTTTATTTTTCATAATTGTTATTTTATTCTTTATTCAATGATAAATCTAATTTGTCGTGCTGGAACTCGAAAAAAGTGTTCATGTGACAAAGGTGAACAGTGACGGGTCGGTGTGTAGTGATTTAAACATGGTATTTATTGAAGACCCGAGGATGACTTTTGCGGATATGCGGCTACATGCCACCAGTACTCCTACAACTACTCCAATACGATATCATCTTAATAAATACCGATCACAAAATAATAATAATTGTACGATTATTTTTATCCATAAATTAAAGTAAACCCAATAATTATTTTTAAAAAATTATTGATTCAATGGTAGAAAAAACAAAAAAAAAATTATTAATACAGTAGTAAACATTATGTATTTTCTTTTTTAATTTTAGATGCCGATTTACATGACGATGTTGACGCCCCTGATCTCAGTGGTGATGACAGAAGTATAGCAAGTGATGTCCGTGATGGACATGAAGCTATTTTGGACCATGATTCAATGGATTCTGATCGTGGTGCACTTAATCTGGTTTGTTTAATTTATATAAATTACAAGATTTATAAAATCATTTATTTACTTTGGAAAACTTGAAATTTTAAGTGCGTGGATGACTCAACTAAAATGATTAAATTCTGATAGTTGTTTAAAATATAATAAAATACAAAAAATTCTTACCACCTTGCTAATACACAAGTGCGATCGTGAACCTCAACAACCAGTTAATTATGGGTGGTAAACAGATGGGGATAGGGTTCATCTTTTTGAGTAAAATTTTACCACCTAAAAAAAAAAAAATGAATAAATAAATAACAAAAACTGTAGAACTTTTTAGTTCAAATATTATATATGTATAATCTTTAAATCTTTTTCTTGACTTCTATACATATTATTGATATTACGTGTGCATTACAATTACATTTATCTAAGTGTTGGTTAGTCAAAGAAATTTTGATAAAATCGTGAGTTTTATAAAAGAAAATAATATTTAATAATCAAGTCAATAAAAATAAATAAGAATTAGTTAGTTTTTTAGACAGAGAATAGAATAAATTCATTGAAACATCAGCTATTAAAAAAAAATTTAATACACCCTCGTTCAAAAATGTATAACTTTATCAAGTTTTAAAATGTTTTATTCATTTTTATATAAAACTAACGGTAAAGAATTTAAAAGATTAAATATTTGATCATTAAATTCACAAGTAAACAGATTTTTATCACAGGGTTGATTTTTATTTTTTTGGTAAATTTTTAAGTAAACTAAAAATTTTTTTTTTATTTAAAAAAATTATTAATCTGAATTAATTTTTTATTAGGTTACAGATGTTTCACAACGGAATAGTAGCGGTGGTACAAGTGGTAGTGCATCATCACCAAGTTCCGGGGTGAGTAGTCAATTAACCGGAAGCCATGCTGGTGCAGGTAATTCACCAGCAACATTGGCAGCTCAGTTAGTTAGCCAACAATTGTTGATGCATGGTTCTTTGGGTACATTAAGTTCACAAGAAATTCAAACATTAGCATCGACTCTGCAACAACAGCAACAATCACTACAACAGCATCTACAACAAATTGCCATGTTTCATCAAGCTAATCCAGCGACGGGTCAACTTCCTGCACAAGCCCAGTTTTTCTTACAAAATCAGGTTTGTCCGATCTTTCAGTTACATACATGCATACACTCGTTCATTTTTTTTTCATTTTACTCCTGAAAACTTCAACAAGGTCATTTTGTTCTCATTTTGCAATGCACTTGAGAAGATTAGTACTGATGAAGAGATCCCACTGGATATACATTTTTCGTGCGTCAAAGACTCTGCGTATCTGATCTAGACTTTTTTAAAAAAAGATTTTTAGATTAGTTTAAAAAGATCCCTCTAACATTTACTGACGACTCACTTTGATTACCATTGAGATACTTCCGTACTCTACGTCATGGTTTGTCACGATGTTTAGATTCAACAAAAATTTTTTTTTTTCTTTACTTTGTTATTTTTTTTTCTTCGTTCTATACACTTGAATAAGGGTTCTTAAATGATAGGGTTCACTCGGTAAAGGAATTCAATGGGAAGTAACAATTATAAAATGAATAAAAAAAAAAAACTTTCAAAAAAAAAATAGTTCCTTTGTAAATGAGGATCCTTATAGATTTTGGTATCTATTGAAAGCCACTGTGTGGCTGATACAACGTAGAGAATCACCTTGCCACATCTTTTATTACCTCACACGTGGCAAGGATCAAAAGATGTATATATATATATATATATATATATATATATATATATATATATATAATATTACTTTTTTTATTAAGAACCCTTTTATAAATTTTGTTGTCTCGATTTTATAAAACGACACACGACCTTCTCAACGCACAAATCCCTATTCTGATCTGGGTTTGTACACAACCTGTGTGATTCCTGACACGCGATCGAAATAAGACGTACATTTTATCATATATAATCTTTTCCACTGGTTATCTTGAAAAACTTTTAGGTATACGATATTTTAATTTTCACTCATATCTCATTAAG
Organism: Microplitis mediator; assembly: GCF_029852145.1. Classification (NCBI taxonomy): domain Eukaryota; kingdom Metazoa; phylum Arthropoda; class Insecta; order Hymenoptera; family Braconidae; genus Microplitis; species Microplitis mediator. The sequence continues at coordinate 15,149,345 of NC_079973.1, read as the reverse complement.
TCGTCCTCATAACTTTTTTTTTTTTTTGTCTACCTCAATAATTAATATAAGCATATTATTTTATCATTTTTTGAAAAAATGGAAATAATACTTGTTTATTATGAACTTTTATAATTCATTCAAATATTCTGGTTATAAAAATAAACTATATCTAATCATGAGTTATCTAAAAAGAGTTTTATGTTTAGTGACACAATACTTTATCAAACATCAGAAGTAGTTTAATGTAATGATAAAAAATAAAGATATAGTGTATAAAATAAACAGAAATATATTTTATTAATATAAATTCTCAACAATTAAATAAATATAAATAAATAATAAAATTTTTCAATAAAATAATGAATTTAGCAGTACTAAAAAAAATTTAATTTTGAATCAAATTGTAATCTTTAGTAACAATTATATATTGTATCTGAAAATAAAGTGAAAACGTCACTATGGAATGCCCCACACGCGACTTGACTCATTGTAGCTCTACCCAATCCCAAGAAGGGTATATGTTACTGTCAGTAATCGTTTAGTTAAATCAAAATAAAACCTACAGTGAGAATAAGAAAGGGGTATAAAGCTATAGGTTATATACATATCATGTATCATAAACTTTTTACCTGTCCACGTGCCGATACTTTATTTATCCAACACGCGTATAATTGTAATATCAATAGTATATATTATATAGTAACAAAACTATCACCTGATACAAAACATCCTCCAATTGTATATGAATGAGTGGCAACATCTTACAGGGGCCGGTGCAGAGGGGCAATTATTACCCATCAGATCGTCATTCACATTCACAGTTCATTTAGGTGCTGTCAGGTTGACTGTCATGGTTCTTAATTTCGACTAAATAATAATTTATAGTAATAGGAATAATCTTTTAAAACCCTTGTAAAACAGTATGCGATGTCATATCGATTTAATACGCAAATTACTTCATGTAGAAGATGATTGTTAGCTATTTTTATTATTGATTATCTATTGTTAATAGTTTTTTGTTTGTGATTAGGTACAGCAGGCAGTGGCACAAGCAGCACAACAACTTCAAGCTTTACAAAAACAACAAGCATTACAAGGTGGTGGTGGTCTTATAGGACGTAATGTTAGTCAACAAAGATCTCCACCACCACCTGGTACTCCACCGGCAGTTAAACCACCGACAACAAGACTAGAACCATCACCTGAAGAAACAACAGATCTTGAAGAACTAGAGCAATTTGCTAAGACGTTTAAACAAAGACGTATAAAACTTGGTTTTACCCAAGGCGATGTGGGTCTTGCCATGGGAAAACTTTACGGCAATGATTTTTCTCAAACAACAATTTCAAGGTATAAATATATATACATAATAGGGTGTTTAAAAATAAACATTTTTTTTTTTTTTTTTTTTTTCAAATCTTATGGTCTTAAAAGTTAATCTTAGGCATTCAAAAAATTGTCTAAAAAGAGCAGCTCGAAAGCTCAACCCTGCTAAGAGCTCAACGAATATTAATTTTCTCATTTGAATTACATGTAAAAAAATTTTTTTTTTTGTTTTTTAAAAAGAAAGTATTAAAAAAATTTTTTTTCGAAAATCGAAGTATATAGTCTTGTAGGAAATTAAATTCTCTACACTCTACAAAAAACTCCCTGAGTGTTTTCTTCGTATAACTAACAAAAAAAAAGTTATGAAGCTTGAAACAATAGTAAATTGAAAAGCTTAACGTAAAGATAATTTCCGGATTTTATTGCGTGTCCATGTTTATACGGTGAATCTATATACTATGTATGATCAGTAAGGTGTTTTTAAAAGATTTCTGAGATCTTACTTATTATCCGTATAAATTTCGAAAGAAAAATATTTTTTTTAAGAATTAAAATTTTTTTTCTTTCTGCATTTTGAAATTAAAACGAAAGTTTTGTTTTGAAAGTAAAGAAAATTTTTCCTATGTGTTCAAAAGAAAGATTGACAGTTAACATTAGTTCAGATGAAAAAACCTGAATTTCTATCAAAAATCTGTTTAATATAATGAAAACATAAAGTTATACTAATTAATATAGTTTAAAGCTTCATAACTTTTTTTCTGTTAGTTCTCCGAAGAAAACACCTGGAATCTTTTTTGTAGAGATTTTAATTTCCTACAAGATTATGTACTTCGATTTTCGAAAAAAAAATTTTTTTTAATACTTCTATTTTTAAGAAACAAAAAAAAATTTTTTTGCATGCAATTAAAACAGGATAATGAATATTCGGTGAGCTCTTAGTAGAATTGAGATTTCGAGCTGATCTTTTGTGAGGATTTTTTTTATACCTAAGACTAACTTTTGAGACCATAAGAAAAAAAAATTTTTTTTTGAAACACCCTAATACATGTATTTTATTTAATTCGCATTACAGATTTTATAAGGCTTATACTAGCAAATGGTACCTTTAAAGAAGCATTAATTCAGATAAATTTTTCTTTTGTTAATTGATGTATTTTTTTTATCTAAAAGTACACTTATCCAAAAAATTAAAGGAACAAAAAAATTTTATAAATTTTTTAGTGATTTTTGGAAGGTTGTATTTGCGTGAAAAAAGATTGTATCGAAAAAAACAAAAAAAGCAAATTGAAGCTTGAAATCTCTAGTTTAAAGATCTTCCAGCAAAATATTTTTTCGAGCCACGGTTTTTACGGAATCGTAAGAAGAAGGTTGAGACAAAATTTTTCTAAATTTTTTGGTTTTGTTTTTAAGGTCTACGGGGCCGGGAAAAATTTTTTCAAAAAAAACGAATTTATGGCTCGCTTAGGAAACTTATTCAGCTATAATCAACTTTTTTTCGTTTCTCTATACGTCAATTTGCTGCTGAGATATCAGCCTTCAAAAGATCCTTTTGTCTTTTATTATTGATATCTCAGCAAATAATGACCGCACAGTAATTTAAAGGGCAGTTTCAGAAACTTGGATAAATTCCCTACAAGCTCCATTTTCGATTTTTCCAAAAAAAAATTTTTTTTCATCCTTGATATCCATTTTAAAAACCCTTAAAAAGTGGCCATTTTCTGGTTTTTTAGTCGACTCATCGCTACTCTGCAAATATTCATAAAAAAAATAATGTTGCCAAGTGATTTTACCGCTTAATGTACCCTCAAAAACCCTGGAATTTTTCAGATTGATCCATTGAACCGTTTGTCCGGGCCGATTGCTCAAAGTTTTACAAAACAATTAAAGGAACAAGTTTTATTCCTTAACTTGGGTAATCATTACCGAAATGAAAAAAATCAATTTTTTCGGATTTTCTTTCATTTTTGCGTTAGTTATTCAGTAAATGTAAGGTAAAGAGAAAAAAAAAAAAAACATTTTCGAAAAACGAAAAAAAAAAAAAAAAAACTGAATAAAACTTAAAAAAAAAAGGAAAAAAATTCTTGTTTTATCTCGTTTTTCGGAATTTTTTTTTTTTCTCTTTACCTTACATATACTGAATAACTAACGCAAAAATGAAAGAAAATCCGAAAAAAATTGATTTTTTTCATTTTGGTCGGCGGGGGCAGGCATCAAAAACAAAACAAAAAAAAAGACATAATTATACTTATAAAAAATAAAAAATAATTATTTTTTTTGAAAGAAATAAATTTATGCCTATGAACAAGTTTTTTTTTCTTGCCAATAAAAAATATATAAATAAGTACATAAACTTCCAATAATTAACTTCGCCTCTGCATCAAAATCTTTTATCACCTCATCCTCGTCCATAGATTCATCCGATATAACTTTTTCATTTATCTTATTATTGTAATTACACTGTTTAATTAAAATATTACATACAACGTGACACAAAAATACTGACGTATATATAAAGCATCGATCTACGACGTTATCGTGAAAAATTTTATTTATAAAGTCATCGACGATCACTAGATGGCAGAAACCGGCTGTTTCTGTAGGCACCAAAAAATGTTTTGCTCCCGGCGATATAAGTGAGGCGCGTGTAACTCCACCACGAGAGGGAAATAAGACTTTAGGCCTTAAAATTAGGGAAGGAAGTGTGTACTTTCGACTAAGGTATAAAGAAAAAATATTTTGCTGGAAGATCTTTAAACTAGAGATTTCAAGCTTCAATTTGCTTTTTTTGTTTTTTCGATACGATCTTTTTTCACGAAAATACAGCCTTCCAAAAATCACTAAAAATTTATAAAATTTTTTTGTTCCTTTAATTTTTTGGATAAGTGTATAATACATAAAAAATACAAATTTTAGTACTTTGTTTTTATGCGTCACTATGGTTCCTGGCGCCAATCCTGGGAACTATAAGTGAAAAAAAACTCCGATTGCATAAAATTTGTATTTTTTTTTTACTTCTAGATAACAAATATATCAATTATCAGATGAAAAATTATTGTACGACCTTATGGTTCCCAGGATGGGTATCGGGACCCAAGGACATAAAAAAAAAAAAAAAAAAACAATTAAAAATCATGAAAGTTTATAGTACTTCATTTTTCCACTCCTAAATAAAGAATGTATCAATTATCGGAATAAAATAAAAAAAAAATTTTAGTTCCATACAATTCAGTGGTGCCTTATAGAATAACTGTCGATACGTCCTTTTATTATTTATTTATTTATGAAAATTAATTTAAAAATACATTTTTCTGTTGAAGGTTTGAAGCACTGAATCTCTCATTTAAAAATATGTGTAAATTAAAACCATTATTACAAAAATGGCTTGAGGATGCTGATAACTCATTAAACAATCCAAACTCACTATCTAATCCAATGACCACACCCGAAGCCATTGGTAGACGGCGAAAAAAGCGGACATCTATTGAAACAAGCGTTCGAGTTGCTTTAGAGAAAGCGTTTTTACAAAATCCTAAACCAACGTCTGAAGAAATAACAATTCTTGCCGATAATTTAGCGATGGAAAAAGAAGTTGTTAGAGTGTGGTTTTGCAACAGGTTATTACTATTTATTTTTTAATAATAAATTATTATAAATGACAAATGAAATATATATACATTAGACTGGGCCAAAAAACAAAAATTTTCTTCTTTTACGTCACTGTGAAAATATTAATCATGGTGACAAAAAAAAAAGTATCATCGCTATTTGTGATTTTCTTTTAATGGGCGGGTTTTTGGCTCATAACTCTCAAACAATCGAGATAAACGAAATTGACTTAGATACATTTCTTGTAGGAAATTGAATGCTCTACAAATAAGGTCTAATTGAAATTGTCGGTCAGATGAACCGATTCCTTATAATCATGCCTTGAACGTTTGTATGATTTTACAATTTGATTGTTCAACTTTGAAATTTTGTAATTAATGGAAAAATTAGTTTCCGAATGAAAGCCGATGAATATTCTCAAAGGAAATTAAATGCTCTACAAAACATGTCTCTTAACAATTTTTGCTAAATTCACTCTTTTAAAAGTTACTTAAGGTATTGATGCTGTTTTAACTTAACTTCAACCTTGAATAACTTTCGATGGAGTGAATGTAGCAAAAATTGTTCAGAGACATGTTTTGTAGAGCGTTTAATATCCTTTGAGAATATCCATCAGCTTTTTTTCGGGAACTGATTTTTACATTAATTACAAAATTTTAAAGTTGAACAATCAAATTGTAAAATCATACAAACGTTCAAGGCATGATTATAAGAAATCGGTTCATCTGACCGACAATTTCAATCAGACCTTTTTAGTAGATTTCATAAAAATCTAACTATTGTATTTGTCGTCATGATGGAATTTTCGAAAAATTTTGCTACTTCTAGACTCAGCTCGAGGAGCTGAGTCAGAAAATACATTTGGTTCAAAAGTTTATATATGTATTTTTACATATATATATATATAGAAGGTTATTTGCATGTTTGCATGTTTAGGTTTCCACTATATTTAAATGGTGTATTACCGTACGATGGACGGTGTGGCTCGATAAGTTATAGATCAAATTGAACGGAATATAGTATAATGCCGGATAGCTCAACTGGTAGAGCACTCGGCGCGATACCGAATTGGTCTGGGTTCGATTCCCAGTTCGGGCTATCTATATTTTTCTCAATTTATCTATAAATTGTCTTATTGAGAAGGTTATTTGCATGTTTGCATGTTAGGTTTCCACTATATTTAAATGGTTATATATATACATATATATGTATATATATATATATATATATATATATATATATATATATATATATATATATATATATATAACGCGCCGTTCTCTAACGATAGCGTCCGCAATTCTACACCGATCTTAATGAAACTTAGTATACTTATTCTATGGACGATTACCTTGGATGAGTTCGAAGATGAGCCAATTCGGCCAATAAGTTTAGTAGTTATGGTTAAGTAAAATTTTGTAAAATTTCCAAAAAAAATTTGTTTACTTATTTAACTGGATGTCACTTTCAAACGGGAAGAGTTAGCTTAGTTTTGTTTGTTCTATGTGAAAGCTCATTCGATTGCCTCTAATTTTGACTATACAGCTCATTGATTTGACCATTTTTTCTAATAGATAAATGGTTTTGAACATTTGCAAAATATTATAAAAACTAATTTTATGCAGGTTTTCACTATATTATAGCCTTAATTTTAAACCGATCGCCTTGAAACTTTGTATACGTATTTTGAGGGTGACTACCTTGCCCGAGTTAGAAAATGAGCTCAATCGGTCGATAAGTTTAGAAGTTATAGCATTTCAAAATTTTCAAAATGTCCAAAATTCATATTTTTTCTTATTCTTTCTTCAATATCTTTTGAATGTGATAACTTATTGACTTTCTATAAAATTCATCTGAAAGCTCTTCAAATAAGCTTTAATTTTCATGCCTATATATGTGTCTAGACCAATGAAATTACTTATTTTACCATTCATTTAATGAAATTTTGCTATTGCATTAGTTCTCCTACTTCTTAGTAAATTCATGGAGCTACTTAAATTTATATTATTGCAGTGTGACACTTATAAAATCCAAATATCTCAATTCAGTGGGTATTTCCAATTTTGTTTTATCGACAGTGTATAAATGATATGATATATCAATAACAAGATTCATATTAGTTATGATGATAATATTTTCTATATCTACCCGTCGTTTGATATTCTAATAGGCTCTTCATTTCAAATATAAGTACTAATTTCAAGTATGACACTTTGATATATCACAATCAAATTTTAATGTTAGATTATATTATTAGAGGATTTTATTGAAAGCAAATTATTGTCTTTGTCCTTATGGTAGAATTTTCGAAGAATAAAACCATAATCTATCATAATTCTTCGAATAGGATCCGAAATACCATTGGTCCGATAGTTTTAATATATGCTTAGGTATCTTTAAATAACGTCAAATCAAACTATATAGTGCATTATCATCAAAAATTCTTCTGAAGCTCATTTAGTTAGCTTCAATATTTGGCATTATACTTAAAATTTTTTGATTTTTTGTATTTTATCATCTTGAGAATTTTTAAGAAAATGTCAAAAAAAATTTTATTTCGTTATTAACTTTTATTTGAAAGGTGAAAAAAATCAAATAAAGAGAAATCTACTTCCATTTCGGCTGCCGAATGGCCTTTTTTTGAAGAGCATTCAATTTCCTACAAGAAATGTGCTAAAGTCAATTTCGTTTATCTCGATTTTTTGGGAGACATGAGACAAAAACCCACTCATTAAAAGAAAATCAAAAATTGCGATGATACACCTCTTAATATTAATATTAAGGGCTCAAACTTGAACGATTAATTTTTTTCGGTCATCATGATTAATATTTTCACAGTATTGTTAAAAAAAAAAATAGTTGTTATTTTCGGCCCAGTCTAATATACATGTATATTAGACTGGGCCAAATAAATCGACTATTTTTTTTTTTTTTTTTCGATACTGTGAAAATATTATTCCTGATGACAAAAAAAAATTATTGTGCAAGTTTGAGCTCTTAATATTGATATCAAGAGGTGTATCGTTACGACTTTTAGTTTTTTGACAGAAATTTCATTTTTTACCCAAAACTTGTGAATCATCCATCTGAAAAATTTGAGCAATGTATATTTTTAAAGGAAATTGAATTTCCTACAAAAAATCGATCTTAGTAAATTAACGTAAAACGAGCCGTTTTCTTGTAACCGTGCCTTAAACATTGATTTGTTTTTTAAATTGTTTGTTTCTATTTTGGATTTTTGTAACTACTAGAAATATTGAAATTTTTTTTAATCAAAATATATATTCTTGAAGGAAATTTAATGCTATACAAAAAAGGTCTCTTAACATTTTTTGCTAAATTTACTCCTTCGAAAGTTATTCAGGTTATTAAAGTCGTTTTGACTCAACTTCAACCTTGAATAACTTTCGAAGAAGTGAATTTAGCAAAAAATGTTAAGAGACCTTTTTTGTAGAGCATTAAATTTCATTAAAGATTATGTATCTTGATTAAAAAAAATTTCAATATTTCTAGTAGTTACAAAAATCCAAAATAGAAACAAACAATTTAAAAAACAAATCAATGTTTAAGGCACGGTTACAAGAAAACGGCTCGTTTTACGTTAATTTACTAAGAGAGATTTTTTGTAGGGAATTCAATTTCCTTTAAGATTATACATTGCTCAAATTTTTCAGATGGATGATTTACAAGTTTTGGGTAAAAAATGAAATTTCTGTCAAAAAACTAATAGTCGTAACGATACACCTCTTGATATCAATATTAAGAGCTCAAACTTGCACAATAATTTTTTTTTGTCATCAGGAATACTATTTTCACAGTATCGAAAAAAAAAAAAAAATAGTCGATTTATTTGGCCCAGTCTAATGTATATATTAAACTGTCAGATAAATTTTTTAGATGAAACGAATCTCAAAAGTTACTTTAATAAAAAAAAAAAAATATCCTCCGAAAATTTCTGCTCAATATTTCGAAAACTGAGCTTGCGCACTGAGTGATTTTCTTTTTTATTTGGAATACATGTAATACTTCGTGATTGTTTGTGAAAAATTTTTGAAAAAACATTTTTTAAAATTTTGGGTCGTAAGATCTTTCAAGACATTGAATTCTCTACAGAACAATACGATTGCTTTATAAATCCGAAATTGAAAAAAAAAATCTGGGCAACAGTTGACCCTGCGGGCCAGCCCCAAAACTTCCCGCTGTTTTCGAGCTCAAGGAGCTTGAAAAAATTACTGTGAATGTATTTTCGAGCTCTTCGAGTAAGAAAATGTAATTACCTGGGATTATTTTTTATGAGCTTTTCAAGCTCTACCAAGTTACGTATTTTGCTAAAGTTTGAAAATTTAAAAGTCGGAAATCATTAATGAACAAGCGTTTTTCAAATTTTTATTCTTGATTATGTTCAATAAAATAAATGTATTCAGGCAGAAATCGATGTAAGTGATCAAAATAAAGATTGAAATGAGTTTTGACTCAGATCAAAGCGTTAATATATAAAATTTCCCAAAAGAATATTAAAAATGGTGTTATTTCTATTTTTTTGATAATATGATTCAAACTAGAGAACGAGTTACATTGCATCATGTGGTGATCGAAAGAGATTAAAGACAAAGAGTTGGTATGGTTTTGAACATATTTTAATACATTATATTACTAATGATCTGGGAAACATAACATAAAATATTAATAGGTGTAGGAATTGATCAGATAAGTCACTTCAAAAATAATTAAAAAAAAAAATTTCACTATTTCTTTCTCCAACGATATCTCTCGAATAAATTAACCCATTGAGATGGTCGAGGCGTCAATATCGACGCATTTCATTAAGTTCTAGGGCTGATTAGATTTTTTAATTAATCAATGGAGCCGTTTCTAAAAGATTTCAAAAAAACTAAAAAAAAAAAAAAGTTTTTTTTTTTTCGTATTTCTTGTCTATCTTAGAGTCTGTACCCAATGGAACGATCTGATGTTATTAGGAAAGTTGACAGCCAACAAACCCTTCCGATTGTCGCAAGAACCATCTTTATCCGTTAATTCATCAAAAAGATATTCAGAGTTTACATCTATACACTCAGCAAAAAAAAAAAAAAAATAGGCGCTGGGACAGGATAAAATCCTGTTACAGCAACAGGACACATCTTGTGGGAGCAACAGGACAAAATCCTGTTGCACACGGATAAAAATAAACAGTAATTTTTCCTATGTTGGCACAGTAACTATTACTATGGGGACATAGGAATTTTTCCGATGTAAAGATAGGGAAATTCCCTATGAAAATATAGAAAAATAATACTATGTTACATAGAAACTTTTCCTATAATACATAGGATAAGTTCCTATGTTAACATAGTAAAAGTTACTATGTCAACATAGGAAACATTCCTACGTCAGAATAGGAACTATTCCTATGTTACCACAGTAATTTTTCCGCTGCAGCGTAGGAATTTTTCCTATGTCAAACATAAGAATCCTATGTTAAAACAGGAATAATTCTTATGTTAAAAAAATTATAAAAGGACGAGATTTTTTTTTCTTTTTAAAAATTCTAAAATTTAAATTCAGACAAAGTTGGTATAACTAAGACGTTCACCAATCAGAACGCGTTAAAATAAACCATTAATTGTATTAATCCGGTTTAGTTTTAATGAAGCCTTCAGAAGAAGGACCTAAATTTTTTTTGTATTATACCAAGTATTACAAAATAAATTGTTCATGTCTTACAATATTGTGTATTGATTTAATTAGTTAATTTAAATGTTGATTTGACTTGCGCTAATCATTTATAAGTCAATATTCATTTTAATCGAGTAAATTACGTTTTTCTATCAACTATTGATTTCATCACTCTAAAACCAAGTGTGTAGTCGAATTAACACACTTGCCGAATAACATTTAAACACCATAAGCAATCTATGGATTTTTAACACACCGTGAGACGTGTTCTAAATAAGTACAAAAAACCATAGTTTTGTTTATGGCCTTAAACATAGAACACATTTAATGTGTGTTGATATAATACATTTGTGACACCCTTGGTTTTAGACTGATGTCGCTAACTTCCAGGTTTAAAATTAAGTTCATCTTAAAAAAATTATATTTCTACAAGTCACATTGCTTTTACGGAGTAAACATAGGAATATTCCTATGGTAACATGGTAGAATTTCCTATATACACAAAAGGAAATCTATTGTGCAACACAGAAAAATTTACTACGTTAACATAGGAATTATTCCTATGTTAACGCAGTACACTTCTCTATGTTCGCATAGTAAAAATTCCTATGCGAACATAAGAAATATTCCTATGCAACATAGGAAAATTACCTGTTTTTTTTCCGTGCAGCAATAGAATTTATTCTGTGGAATCAATAAAATAACGAACAAGTTTCATGCACAAATTTTTTTTGTCAATATAGTGAAATATTAAAATTTGAAAAAAAAAATTCATTTTGGAAAATAAAATCTAATTTTAAAATTTGATTTTTTTTCCAAACTGAATTTCTTTTTAAATTTTTAAATTTTATTATACTGACGAAAAAAAAATTGGTACATGAAATTGTACCTTATTTTATTGATTCTACAGAAAAAAGTCTGTTACTGCAACTGGATTATGTCCTGTTGCTCCCACAGGAGTGAGTCCTGTTGCAGCGCCTATTTTTTTTCCGTGTACACACACACACACACACACACACACACACACACACACACACACACACACACACACACACACACACACACACACACACACACACACACAACCGAGGTGAAAACATTAACAATTATAAAACGATAACTTTCCGAATTTTCGAAAATTTACAATTTTCTTAGTGGGAAATTTAAAAAGTTACAGAGTTTGGAACTTGAGGAGAAAAAATCGAATTTTAAAGAAAATAAATTTGTAATGATTCTTATTTGTTAATGAACGTAAACTTTTGGAACAATATATTCAATGAACCTGAATTGTCAATTTCAATTACGATTAAATTAAGCAAAAATAAAACTTTTTTCATAGTATTCTTCACAAATTTTTAAATTCAATAATTTTTTACATGTATTTCAAATCAAAAGGGGGACCTCCCTATACGCCAGCTCAATTTTCGAGACATTGAGCTGATATTTTAGGAGGGTTTTTAACTTCCCGCTAAGAAAATTGTATATTTTCAAAAATTTGGGAAGTTATTGGTTTCGGTCCGATTTACGAAAATCGAATTTCCATCAGATGTCGACGTTTCGAGGTCCTAGGAAGCTATTCTGACTAATTTCACGATTATGTCCGAGTGTATGTATGTGTGTACGTGCGTACGTACGTACGTACGTATGTATGTATGTAAATATTCATAACTCTTGAACGGATAAACCGATTTTGATCGTTGAGGTGTCATTCGACGCGGCTTGTTAATGTCTTGAAGCCGTAAAAATTTGAACTTAATCGGTAGGGTGCATTCAGAGATATTTCAAAAATAAAATTTTTTCGAAAATGTTTTATTTGGATAACTTTTAATTTGCTCGATGGATTGATTCCAAAATCTAATCAGCTCTAAAACTCTATAAGCCGCGTCGAATGCCACCTCAACCATCAAAATCGGTTCATTCGTTCGCGAGATATCGTGGGAGAAAGAAATGCTAAAAAATGGTTTTTTACAAAACAATGGCATACAAAAGTATTTACGAGCTCGAAGAGCTCGAAAATATATTCACAATAATGTTTTCGAGCTCAACGAGCTCGAAAACAGCGGGAAGTTTTGGGGCTGGCCCGCAGGGTCAACTGACAGACCGATTTTTTTATTTTGTTAGAGCAACTTTTGAGATGCATTTCATCTAAAAAAAACAAAAAAAATTGAACAGTCTAATATATACATATATTAATATAAAATTTACTTAATAGGCGACAGAAAGAAAAACGAATAAATCCACCAGCAGCAGCAATAGGGAGTCCAACAATGACATCCTCAGCACCATCAGTGTTTGCTTCATTGGCTAGTTCGATGTCAGCAAGTCCTTTAGCACTTACAACACATTCATCAGGAATGTCTGGACATCAACATTCAACACCACTTAGTTCACCTTTGCCATTGGCGCTAGTCTCTTCTGCGGGAGGGAACTATCATAGTCTAAATAGTAAATCTCATGAGTGACAGCAACCTGCGACCCATCAGAGGGACGCTATATATTATCATCATCATCAACAACAACAATCACAAACGCAACCACAACCACAATCACCACTGCAACAACAACAACAACAGCAACATCATTATCATTATCATCATAATCATGATCATCGTCAAACGGCACAGTCTAATCATCAATATCATGATCACAGTCATCAACAGAATCAACGACGTTTGTGCAATCTCCCTGAATTTTATCATTAATCAAAAACTATAAATATGGACAATCGACAGCCCAATCGATAACTATTAAGTTATGTTTTATTTATTTCCTTAACAATTACACTGTCTCAAGTTATTTATTTTTTTAAATAATTATATTTTATTAAAATGTGGATTATATACTGTGAATTAATAATAATGTAGACAATCCACTTAACTGAGAAAAAAAAAATTTCAAAGTGAATTAATTTTACGAAATTTATTATTATTATTATTATTATTATTATTATTATTATTATTAATATTATTATTAAATAATCCTTTATTAAATTAAAAGGCTGTTTTGTTATCGTTGATATACTTTTTGAAAGTATGATAAAAAAAAGACAGCAAAAATTAAAATGATTATTCGTGCTAACGTTAGTCTTTTTCTTCACTGATTAGTGGTCAATGTATATACGTAGTAAAATATGATATAATAATTAAATAAAAATAAGAAAAAAAAAAATGTTAATTAGATTTAATTATGACTGTTGTTTACATGAATTAAGGGCGACAATTTCCAAAAATTTTTGTAATTAAAAAATCCTCGGATTACATCTAAATATTTAAAATTTTAAAACATTTAGGTACTCTGTCGATATCAATTAATTATTTACTTTTTATCTTATCAACCAAATAAATAATTTATACGTTTAAACGATAATCTCTTGATTTCTTTTTTTATTTTCAATTACAGGAATCTTTTATTTTCGGTTTAAAATTATTCATAAATAAATATTTATTAAAGGTTAAATTATTATTTGATATAGCTTCTTTACTATATTATAAATACAATCATAAATAAATAATATTAATAACAATAAAGAAATCTGATAATATTCTTTATTGTTGAAAAAAAAAAAAAAAAAAAAAAAATCAATAATGTCAATAATTGTTAAATTTGTTTATTATGTTTTTTCAAACACGAAAATAAATGAACAATTAAATAATGATGTTATTATTTATCCACCGAATGAGATTTATCGTTACGTATAAACAATAGTTACAATAAAAACGGTAAAAAATAATAATAATGATTTTAACTAACATTTTTTTTTGATTCTTTACATTGATGTCGATAGAGTTTACTAGTGAGAAAGGGAAAATATTTATTGTATTGTTTTATTAATGATGTGCTCGTTTCAATGTAGATATGTATTAGGGTGTGCCAAAAAAAGTCGATAATTTTTTTTTTTTGACTCTCCCACGGAAAATCTGTTGGTCAGCCCTAAAAAAAAATTCAGTTAAAATTTCAGCCCTTAATTTCAATTTTAAGAGGTCCATCATCGATCTCAAAGTTTTCCCATTTCAATAACATGGTAAAACTATTTTTTTATATTATTTATGGCTGCAAACTGTGAGGATTTTTTTTTTTGACATTATTGATCAGTGAACCTTCTTAAGCAATAAATTGTCTATAAATAAGTCCAAAGAATCAAATCTGTGCACTCAATATTTCGTCTATTAAGAGAGTGTGCCAGGTGATTTTCAAATGAACCGTTTTCACAGATAAAGACCCAAATTATTGAACAAAATATGTCATTCGATGCGTAAACTTATTATTTATCGAATGAAATGTTTCTCGTTCGGATACACTGAGAGAAAAGTCGATAGTCATTTTAACTAAAAAGACTTCAACTATTAAAAATTAGTTATTGGTACTAATGCGTTAGTATAGCTAACTATTCAGTAGTTGCTCAAACTAAAAAAAAATTAATCAAAGCAACTAAAATTTTTCAGTCTCCGAAAATTGTTGTTTTAACTAAAAAAAATTAGTTGATAGTATATGAATTTTAAAATTAATTATAACTTAATTTTTTTAGTGTATGTAAATAAAAATTGTTTTTATTATAACTGCTGTTTTAAAGTTAATATAAAATAGTTGTTATAAATATAAATCTAGTAAATGGAACTAAAATTTTGAAGTTACTGTAATTGAGTTAAATGTAGGCAGGAAATGGATTTTTAATTTTTTTTCAAAACTTAATGATTGAGTAAATAAATGTTTTTAAATCGCCAAAAAGTTTTTATCAAAAACTTTTTCTCAAACATATTTTTTTTTGCAAAATTATTTTTTTCTAAAAAAATTATTTTTCAAAGAATTTTTTTTTCCAAAAAATTTGTTATCTTAATTTTTTTAGAAAACTTCAGTTATTAAAAATATTTTGAAAATAGAAATACCTATTTATATCAATTATTTAAGATAAATTGGAATACTTAAACCGAACTGTAGTACAAAAATTTTCGATTTAAGCATAAAAATATGTTAATTTGAGAAAAAAATTTTTGATTCAAGATAAAAATTGTAAGATAATTATTTCCTTGGTGCAAGAAAATTTTGATGTTCCGAATCGTTAAAAAAAAAAGTGTTCTTGAATCAAGAACATTTTTACTCGATTCGAGTTTACTTTTTTCGATGTAGTTATAATTCGCCAAAATATCGGATAATTTTAAAAAACATTTAGGATCAATATTAATAGCTGACAAAAGTTTTTCCTTTAGCTAATAAGGTTCTTCATTTGTACGTTATCAAAACCTAAATGCGTCTTTCAAATTTTAGTTTCTCTACACTGTAAAATATTATTGGACTCGGTGTAGTGTAAATGTCTGTGTAAAAATTGTGGTGTGAAAATTACACTAAGTATTGTATTAAATTTAAGCGGTGTGAATTAGAAATTTTTCTTCCGTCAAGCGTGTATATGTGTAATTTATGTTTAAATTTTGCGTTTAAGGCAAATAATCATAAAAAAATTAAAATGTTCAAAACACGAGTTAATATCTAAATAAAATAGCTTAAACCAAGAGATAAATTTCTTGAGAGAAAACACATGTATGGAGGAGAGGAAAGTCACCGGTACCAGACAACAGTAGCGGGAGTAGTTCAATGCTAGCCACGAGATCGCGCCCAGCCGCTGTGTAGTGTTCCTGGCAAGATATATATCTCAGAACTGTTAAATTCCAAGGTTAAAAACAATTTCGGCATCAGTACAACTCTGTCATTTGACAAAGTGACAATTACATTTTTGGATTGTATTATAGTTTATCCTATATTACATCAAGACATTAATATATATTATTAATGGTTCAATAAATAATTTATCTTTAAAATTTAACTTGAACTTTCAAAAAAAAAATCAATTCTAATCAAAACTCTATAGTCTCTACTTAATAATTAAAACCATGTAAATGGTATATTTGTACGAAAAAAAATTATTTATTTAATGGATTTAACTAAAAAATATTGATTGAATTAACTAAAAAACATTGTAATGATACTTAATATTTTTGTTTGCTTTAATGAAAAAGTTATAGATGAATTAACTACTTAAGTTCAGTTTAAAAAATTAAAAATTCTTAATTGAATACAAGTTTAAAAATCAGTTACATTAACTATTTATATAGTTAATTGAACTAAAAAATATTTAACATAACTACTTAGAGATATTTATAATAACTATCATTGGTGTTGTAGTAACTCCGAAAAAATAGTTAAAGCGCTATTTAACTGTCATTTTATAGTTAGATTTACTGGATTTTTCTCTCAGTGTATTGCAGTTTATATCTGAGAATGGCTCATTTGAAATTTTTATTTGCTAATGTAAGTGCAACAAGGACAGTTCCGTTCGTTCACATGTGCGTGAGAAAGAAAATAGATGGCACATCCTCTTAATGAAGTTAGAATATGCGAATTTCACGAAAATTCGTTATTTTTACATCTGGAGACTAAACTGTTGGTTGTAGAAAAAAAAGTTGAACAGTAATTTTGTAGTACATTTGATTCTTTACAAAATTGCCATTCAAAACTTTTTTGTATGACGAACAGATCAATAGTTATGAGCTCTCGAAGTCTTATTATTTAAATTATTTACTTATAACAATTAAAATATCGACTATAAAAAAAAGTTGAGTGGTTATTTTGTAGTACATTTGATTTTCTACAAAATTGTCTTTATGAACTCTTTTGTATAGAGACAACAGTTATTTAAAAATTCGGTAAAAAATCGAATACCCTACGTATATACGCGGAAATTTTATCTTCAACGACTCAATAAATTTGAGCTTCAAAAGTCTCGATTTTGTTTTAATTAAAAAACAAAAAGATTTTTTAATTTTTCGTTACTTTAAAAAATTTTATAATAAAGATGATGTTTTTCATCTACAATTAATTTTTAAGATCAAAAAATATCATAGCACATAAGTTGATTTTTTTTTATTCGGTAAATGGAACTTTCATTAAAAATTATGCTTGAGTTTTTTTTTAACTGCATAAAGAAATCGAAATTCAAATGTAAAATTATTAACTTTTGGTAAACTTCCGCAACAATTACCTTTAAATAATATGAAAAAATCTTTAATAGCATACGTTAGTAATATTTTAGTGTCGGATACTCCAAAGAAAAATTAATAAATCTTTTTTTTTTTTAATTAAAACAGAAAAAATTTTATTTTATTAGATTTTTGTAATTAAGGAATAGAAATAGTAAATAAACAATCAACTATTAATGATATAATGGACTTTTTACGAGTTATTTTTATAAATTTAAAATAGTGCTAAAGAATCTTGATTAAAATTATTTTCAACAGATAATAGGTTAAACTGATAATTTTATTAAAACAAAATCGAGACTTTTGAAGCTCAAATTTATTGAGTCGTTGAAGATAAAATTTCCGCGTATATACGTAGGGTATTCGATTTTTTACCGAATTTTTAAATAACTGTTGTCTCTATACTAAAGAGTTCATAAAGACAATTTTGTAGAAAATCAAATGTACTACAAAATAACCACTCAACTTTTTTTTTATAGTCGATATTTTAATTGTTATAAGTAAATAATTTAAATAATAAGACTTCGAGAGCTCATAACTATTGATCTGTTCATCATACAAAAAAGTTGTGAATGGCAATTTTGTAAAGAATCAAATGTACTACAAAATTACTGTTTAACTTTTTTTTCTACAACCAACAGTTTAGTCTCCAGATGTAAAAATAACGAATTTTCGTGAAATTCGCATATTCTAACGTCATTAATAGACGAAATATTGAGTGCACAGATTTGATTCTTTGGACTTATTTATAGACAATTTATTGCTTAAGAAGGTTTACTGATCAATA
This sequence comes from Microplitis mediator, assembly GCF_029852145.1. Lineage (NCBI taxonomy): Eukaryota > Metazoa > Arthropoda > Insecta > Hymenoptera > Braconidae > Microplitis > Microplitis mediator. The sequence goes on along the minus strand of NC_079973.1, from coordinate 15,130,943 downwards.
ATGTCAAAAAAAAAAAATCTTCACAGTTTACAGCCATAAATAATATAAAAAAATAGTTTTACCATGTTATAGAAATGGGAAAACTTTGAGATCGATGATGGACCTCTTAAAATTGAACTTAAGGGCTGAAATTTTAACTGAATTTTTTTTTTAGGGCTGACCAACAAATTTTTCATGGGAGAGTCAAAAAAAAATTATCGACTTTTTTTGGCACACCCTAATATATATTTGCATGTTTGCATGTTTAGGTTTCCACTACATTTAAATGGTGTATTACCGTACGATGGACGGTGTGGCTCAATAAGTTATAGATCAAATTGAACGGAATATAGTATAGTGCCGGATAGCTCAACTGGTAGAGCACTCGGCGCGATACCGAATTGGTCTGGGTTCGATTCCCAGTTTGGGCGATCTATATTTTTCTCAATTTATCTATATAAATTTTATATTATATTAAATTTTATATGAATATTATATATTTATCTATATAATTGTCTTATTGAGAAGGTTATTTGCATGTTTGCATGTTTAGGTTTCCACTATATTTAAATGGCAAATATATATACATTGAAACGAGCACATCATATATATATATATATATATATATATATATATATATATATATATATATATATTAGGGTGGCGCAAAAAAACCGACTACTTTTTTTTTTCCATCTCGCATGAAAATTTGTTGGTTTACGATGTTTTAAGAAGCCTCTCCACAAATCAGCTCGATACAAAATTTTCAAGAGGTCGCTCACGAATTTTGAAAATATCAAAAATGATTGAAATTCGGATTTTTTATTTCTAAATTTTTTTTTTCTCGTGGCAGCAATAGTTTATATTTGTAAAATCATGACTATGCTGAAAATTTCAGCTCAAAATTTAAATATTTAAACGGCGCTCAAGAATTTTGAATGTTTCCGAGCGCAGTCTCTTGGACGTTTTTGAGCGACCCTTAAATATTAATAATAAAGCTTCTCGATTTTTTCACCATCAATTTGCATGACAATGAATGAAAATATAACCCGAGAAATATAAATAATGAGTTATTTACATACTTTTTTATTTTTTAATCCAATTTGTAGGTTTTTTCGCTTATTCAAAACTTACCAAATTTTATTGTTTCTGTCTGTATATTTTTGGTTATGCAAAAGTTATATTTAAGTGAAATGACAATAATTGAGTTATAAAAACTAATTCAAACTATTAGTTACATATTATCAGTTAATATTCGAAATTCTTGAGCGCCGTTTAAATATTTAATTTTTGGGCTGAAATTTTCAGCATAGTCATGATTTTACAAATATAAACTATTGCTGCCATGAGAAAAAAAAACAATTTTTAATAAAAATCCGAATTTCGATCATTTTTGATATTTTCAAAACTCGTAAGCGACCTCTTAAAAATTTTTTATCGAGCTGATTTGTGGAGAGGCTTCTTAAAACATGGTAAACTATCAAATTTTCATGCGAGATGGAAAAAAAAATAGTCGGTTTTTTTGCGCCACCCTAATATATATAATACATGGAGATTTATAAATATAATAAATATAAATAAATGCATATATCTTGTAGTAAATAAAAAAAGAATAATAATATTTTAAACGTATGTATCAACTGTTCAGTTTTATAGATAAATTTCGATATTCACATATATGTGCATGACTATGTCAAAAAATCGTCTTTTTCTCCAAAATTATATAGAAATTATTGTTTGAGATGTCGAACAAAAAATACTGTCAAAGTTTGAGCTCTTAATATTAATATTAACTATCACCTCATCGCAATATTTGATTTCCTATTCAAATATCTCGATGAAAAAAGATTTTTTACAATTATATATCGACTATATATAATTATATATAGACTATATATAAATTGGATAGAAAAAATGGCCCGATCCAATTGTTTACAATTTGCATAGAATTGTATACAATTTCTATATATTGCAATTATATAAAATTGTATATAATTATATAGACTTGTATACATTTTGTATTGAATTGTATACAATTTTTATACAGTTGTATACAATTGGATCGGGCCATTTTTTGTATATAATTTTATACAATTGTATAAAATCTTTTTTGATCGGGATCATGGGAATTTTTTTTCTTTTTTTAAGTCTGGAATTTTATCACTTATCAGCGAATTAATGTATGGCAAAACCCGAGTAAAAATGAAATTATTATTTTTACGAAAAAATTATAAATTTTTATCGACCGCCGCACCACCGCTGCACCACTACCGCACCATACCGCCGCACCACCGCTGCGCCACCGCCGTTTGGCGGACTATTCCGCCGCACGCTAAAAATATATTCTGCCAGCACCGCCGCACCGCCGTTGCACGAACGCCGCACCAATGCTTAAGCATAACCCCGATTTCACAAAAAAATGGCATTTATATGCCAAAATATCTTATAATTAATCAATTAAATTACCCGGTTTATGGTGAGAGAAATTTAATTGTCCGGTAAAAGTGAATTATATATAGCCATATATTAAAATTTTCAATATATACATAGCCATGTATAGAAATTTCAACTAAATTAAAAAAAAAGACTTACTCAATTTTAGTAGTTTTTTTTTTTTCATTGTTGATGCAGAAATCAATCATATTTGTGATGAAATTAATTTCTAACCGAGTAGAAATTTTTAATTTAGGGAAAAAACGCTATAAATATCAACCAAACGCACACGATTTAGTAGGATTCGAACCCAGGGCCTTACGCACGAAAGACCGACGCTTTATCGACTAGGCTACGCTACCGACAGTGACTACTAAGTTTACTTGTGCACGGAAAAATTGAAACCCGACTGGTTCGTGTGCAGCACACGACTGAGTCGTGTGCAAGAAAAAATAAGGGCAAGCACACGACTGGTTCTGGTGCGCGCCCGAACCAGACGTGTCTAGCACCGTACTCAGTCTGGTGCAGCACCCGAATTGCTGCACACGAACCAGTCGGGTTTCAATTTTTTCGTGTGCTATATAAGATTGAAAATAATATATCACTTTTAAATCACTAATCAAAAATAATTTACAACAAAATATCACAGCTATGGTGCGGCGGTATGGTGCGGTAGTGGTGCAGCGGTGGTGCGGCGGTCGATAAAAATTTATAATTTATTCGTAAAAATAATAATTTCATTTTTACTCGGGCTGTCACGGCGGTGGTGCGGCGGTAGTGCAGCGAATAGATAAATTCTTTAGTTGTCACGGCGGTGGTACGGCATTTATAAAATAATCGGAATTGTCACGGTTGTAGTGCAGCGGTGGTGCGGCGCTTAAAAAGCCGTGCAGCGGTGTTGCAGCGGTGGTGCGGCGGAATTCTGTTTTTACTCGGGATACCAGTAAATATTTTTGTTGGATTTTGAACACTTTACAAAAAAAGTATCTTGTTATTTTTCGATAAATTTAATTTTTCAAGAGTTATTCGAAGTCGAAGTTGAATTCATAGTAAATTTTAGTATTATCTGACTTTTCCGGTGAAACTATTAGAATTATTACAAAATTTTATTGAAGATCATTTTATTCTCCACAAATTATCTACGACAAAAGTTCAGAAATTTTCTACTTATTTGCATTTAAAGTAATTAATTAAAATCAGCCAGAATACGATTTCTTGGCGAAAATTCTCATTTAAATGCAAATAAATAAAGAGCATTGAAGAATTTCGTAAATTTTGTGGAAGATAAGTTGTATTGAAAATTATTTTTTGTACTGGAAATATGGAAATTAAATGATCTACAAAAAAGGTCCTTAACATCTTGAAATAAGTCAGATAGCTTCGCCGGAAAAATCAAATAATACTAAAATTTATGATGAATTTAACTTTGACCTTTTTTGTAGAGCGGTCAATTTCCAACAATAATATCTATTGATTTTCTTGATACACTGATTCGCTCATAAGTGATAAAATTCTAAACTTAAAAAAAAATTTTTTCTTGATATTTAAATGCGAAATCTAAAATTACAATGAGGCTGTTGTGAATATTAATGTTAAAAGCTCAAATTTTAACAGTATTTTTCCATCATCTCAAGCAAAATTTGTCATATGATTTTGGAAAAAAAAAAATAAATATAAAAGTTCCATTATAAACATTTGGTTGTTGATAATTAAACGCCAAAATAAAAATGAAATTCACATAAAAAAATATGCATTAACGAGAATAAACATTATTTTTTTTTTTCAGTTACTATTATTATTATTTAATATATTATTATGTTTGTTTTATAAAATTATTATTAATAATAATAATTTGTAAATTGTACGGTGACTTTTTTTAAATATAGAAAAATTTCAGTTTTTTATTTATGTAAGTATAAATCCATTTCTGAAAAATTCCTGATATATGCATATACATAAAACAATGTAAATAATTTACAATCTTATTATCAATTAATTATTCTGAATTTCAAATGAATCGAATCCCAGAGAAGTGGACCAAGTATAAAAGAAACGTTAAAATTGTGTTTAAAAATGGAACAGAATTTTGAATGCAAGTGAATTTACTGGTTAATCATTATATAAATTTCTAGAATTTCATTTGTTGGTTAATAAGTATATACCGAATTGTCGTAAAGGAAAGATTTATTTATTGAATAATAATCTAATAAATTCTGAAATTGGTGATAAGGAAATATAAGAAAAAAATAAACATGATTTTATTTTCTTCAACCCTTAACGATCGCAAGGAGTCTATTGGATCTCAGCGTCTTTGATAAGCTGTAGAAATCACACTCAATAATATTTTCATTTAAAATTATGTAAAAATATTTGTTGAGATATTTTTTGGCAAGGTAAAAAATGTAGTTATGATAATAAAATAATAGAAAAAATGTTATTTGGCAAAAGAATAGGTATAAGGTTATTGCTCAAATGAAGGAACAACGGCTTTACTGATCTGCTTAATTGACATCATTTTATTATTTTTGCTGGTAACGTTTCGTTAATGGTAATTAACATCATCAGATCCATATCTATATAAAGTTACATTAAAAATTTACTTTAATTATAACATAAAAAGTGTATAAATTTTATATAAATACAGGTCTGATGATGTTAATTACCATTAACGAAACGTTACCCGAAAAATAATAAAATAATGTCAATTAAGCAGATCGGTGAAGCCGTTATTCCTTCATTTAAGCAATATAAAAGTCTGATCGTTTCAGCAAATTCAATATACGGTGATTAATTCTTAATATTATTACCTAAACCTTGTGGCAAATCGTTGAGAAATAAATTCATTTTGATATAAAACCGATAAACAATTCGAACCTTTTAAAAATTATATTTATTTTTGTACATTAAGTGAAAAATATATATCATTAATAATATATCATCAGAAATTCAGCATACACCAAAAGAAAAAAAAAAAAAAAGATCGGTTTTTCGCAAAAATCTCTGTAAATATGAAGTCATTAAAAAAACTGCAAGAGACTTCTTTTGAAGCGCTTTAAATTTATTACAAAAAAAAAGTATTTCGTACTTTTTTTTTAAACTTGATAGTTGTTAAGATATTACAAGTTTTAATTTCGAAGTATTAGACACAGGAATAAGCGTAAATAAGTGTAGCTTATTTTGTTTCTCATCAGAATTAGTAAATTATTCACTTCAAAATATTTGTTGCGATAATATCGATCACAGTTTGCAGTTATATTAAATATTAATTTTAGCTAATTATTACTTTGATTGAGTTTCTAATACAATTAATAATATTATTTTATTATATTTTAATTCATATTAATTGAAAATAAAAAATGAAAATATGGATATTTTATTTTATTATTTTGTTTTTTTTTTCTTCATTATTGTTGTACCTTTATTCAGTTTGACATTTTTTTTTTATAAATTAATGAATCAAATTTAATTTTCATGTAGCGAAAAATATTTATGCTAATATATTAATACATTATATATGTGAATTAAAAAACTGAAAATTTATTAATGTTCCTTTTTTTAAAAAGAGAAAAATTAATCGCATAAATATTTATAAAAGCAATTACACTGACATTGTAAATTAAAGCTTGTTATAAAGTTTTTAACACAAGGTGTAAATATCGCAAGAGTATGTATATATTTTTGAAATTTTACGTGTCATTACTCTAGAAGATTATTGTGATCACAAATCACTAAGTAAAAAAGTAAAAAAAAAAAAAAAATACATAAGTATTTTTATTTATTTCATTATTACTCTGAGAGATATTTTTTGGAAATGTTTGTTAATTTGAATTACACGATTGGTTGTATTTCTTAGCTAATTAATATGTCGTTGCCACCGTCCTGTCAAACTTGTAAATATTATTAAATCGGTAACAAGCATCGATTTGTTAGATGAATTATTATACATCATTCGACAAATAAAACATAGATGTTGATCTAAATTAGTCGATTACTAATAAACTTAACAACTTAGTAACTAATAAACATTTAAATCTAAATTTAAAATTATAAATGTTTAGAAACTTGTACCAATAAATAAAAAAAATTAAAGACTTAAAAAACTATCCGTTTGGACTTTGAAATGAATAAATACTTATATTAAATAATAATAATAATAATAATAATAATAATAAAAATAAAATATAAATGAATAAATAGAGAATAATTTATGACTTATTTGATGAGTATGTATAGTGATTCATAAATTAAATCCTTTAAATGAAAAACCAATACCTTTGAATTTAATTATTTTGGAAAAAAAGTGTATTTCATTTGTACATTTAAATTAAAAAAAAAAAAAAAAAAAAACGAGTATACATGAGAAATTCGATGCAAAATATTAAAAATGTGTTTACTATGCTAAATTCTGGAATGTAAAAGAATCATAAATTTTTTATCGACATTTTCGAACTCTGAAAAATACAAGGAAAGAAACAATCTACGACTATTAATGTTTCTTATCATTTAATAAAAAAATAATAATTTTTAAAAGCAACACTTTGTTATACAAAATTAAAAAATAGTTATCAGAGAAAAGTACAAAATTGGATTTTTTGTAGGTATTAATTACGATAAAAAAAAGGAGTTAAGCACTTCGCAAGCGGAGTAAAAAAAAATTAAGGATGAGTTTTCAGTCGATCATGATTTTTTTTTATTTTACTTCTTGAAGTCCAAAAAAAAGTGTCATTCCTTATCACACAGAAACTGATTGCATAGATGCAATTTACTATATACTGAATTTGCATAGAGACTATATATAATTTTACAGCGTAAATATCGCTTGCACAGACGTACTTATTTTACGGATTGTAAACTGATATAAATATACTTATGAGATGAATCACATAAAAACCGTCGTCTTTAAAATTTATTGCATGCCTCGAACGCAAAGCGGAGAGGTGGTAGTTTACAACAGACCTGTCAAGGTCACACGATTTCCACTCATTAAACTGCATATATTATTTTTGTTTCGAATTTGATTAAATTTGGCACATTAGTACGTTATGATAAGATGAAGATAAGGCTCAATATAGAATGTATGAAATTAAATATTTTTCTGATTTTTTTAGCACTTGAGAAATTCGATCGGAAATTAAAAAAAAAAATCAGAATGAAAATAAAAAAAAATCTTTTTTTCAACAATAATTTACTGATATACCAAATTTCGTCAAATTTTAATCAGTAATTCTAAAATCGACACTAGGTCGAATTCCTATACATGTTAACGGGTTTTCGTCTAAATTTTGTCTGTACAATCAGTTTCTCTGTAATTAGAGCCATTCTACGTTTTATAAACTTTGTTTAAACTGTTAAAAATAGCAGAAAACAAAATAACTATTGACGAAAAATTTTTTAACTTCGTTTTCCGAAGCGCTCAATTCTTGTTTTTTTTTTTTTTTTTTTTTTTTTTTTCTCGTACATAATTCATTTGACTTGGCCAGTTACTTTATTTTTATCAAAACGTTATTCGAGTAATTGCTTATAAGTATATTTTTAATAATTTTTGTTTGATAATTAAACGTTTCCAAAAAACTTTCAGTTGTATACTTTTCATTTTCTTCTACTGTCAAAGGTACATAAATATTTATATTTAATTAATAAAAATAAAATGTACAGATTGCATCAGAAGGCTAATATAAGAATAAGTGCTATAAACTAACATGGATACTTATAATATGATAAAAATGATAATAATATTTATACGATTTTTTTAATACAAATGTCATTCGTCAGGACAAAAAAAACATGTAAGTGGTATTCATTATTAGCGACATACTTAATTAAAATATAACATATAAAGAGCACGATAAGAGTTCCTAAGATATTAATGAAAAATTAATAATAACTGTCGCTAAATGTAATAATAATAAAATAAAATATGATTTCGGAGTATCACAATATTTCGTACTAATGATAATCATTAAATGATAATGGTGATGACGTATTCAATTAAATTATAAGTAGATTTATGTAGTCTAAATATAGTAAATTATTATTAGAAAAAAAGCGATGAAGAAAATAAAGAATCAATATTCAGTAAAACTTACTGAATTGTTTCAGTAGCATGCGAGTTAAAGGCATTCACTTAATTCTTTAGATATTGGATTAAATAAGATTGTGATGTATAAATAAAGTCATATCAATCGTAAATAATTAATGTTAATCTAATTACATCTTCGTAATTAATTATTATTTATTATAATAATATAATACTAGTGCGATATAATGTAATTATATAATAATAATAATGTAAACAAAATTCTTAAGAATTTTTATTGATAAAAAATATCCATTTCTTTTTTTTCGTTAAAAAGTTGTATCTCTGTCCCACTGCCTGATTTTACACCAGACTATCCTATTTTATTATCCACATTTCTGATGAAAAAATAATACAAACAGGAACTTAATTTCGAATAATAGTTGGCAGTGTCGAAGTGATAGGAAAAATCTGGGCATCGGTTAGCCCTGCAGGCCAGCCCACAAACTTCCCGCTGTTTCGAGCTCGAAAATACCTTTGTTTCACTTTTTTATGAGCTTTTCAAGCTCAAAAGGGTTACGTTTTATGTTAAAGTTCGAAAATTTCGAATCCAAAATAACTAATTAATGAGCATTTTTTATATAATTATTTACAATTATGTTCAATAATTACCCGGGAAAAAATGTGTTTATAAAATTTTATAAAATATTATAAAATTTTATACAATTTTATAAAATTTTGTAAGATTTTATAAGATTTTACAGCAAAATTTTATAAAAATTCATACAATTTTATAAAATTTTATAATATTTTATACAATTTTATAAAATCTTATAAAATTTTATAAAATCTTCTAAAATTTTATAAAGTAAGATCTGAGTAAGGAACGTAATAAATAAATGTAATTTTATAAAATTGTATGACATTTTATAAAATATAACAAAATTTTATAAAGTTTTACACAATTGTATAAAATTATATAAAATTTTATAAGACTGTACAGCGAAATTTTATAGAATTTCATATAATTTTATATAATTTTATCAAATTTCATAAATTTTATAAAATTTTATAAAATTTTATATGGTAAGATCTTAAAAGAGAAGTCATAATTAGATAAAATTTTATATGATTGTACGAAATTTTATAAGATTTTATGAAATTGTATAAACTTTTATACGATTTCATAAAATTATATAAATTTTTATATAATCTTATAAAATTTTATAAAGTAAGATCTTAGTGAGGGAAGTAATAATTAAACGAAATTTGATATAATTGTATGAAATTTTATAAAGTTTTATCCGATTTCATAAAATTATATAAAATTTTATACAATCTTATACAATTTTACATAATTTTATGAAGTAAGTCCTTATAAGAGAAGAAATATTGAGATGAAATTTTATAAAGTTTTATACGATTTCATAAAATTATATAAAATTTTATACAATCTTATACAACTTTATATAATTTTATGAAGTAAGTCCTTAGAAGAGACGTAATATTTAGATGAAATTTTATAAAATTTTATAAAGTTGTATACGATTTCATAAAATTATATGCGATCTTATAGAATCTTATACAAAGGCCCTAGGGGTATAAGCATGGTGAATTTGCCCCCGAAAGGTATCGGCTTGATACTGCGGGGATTTTTAGGTACTAATAAGATATTACGATCCTGAGAGTTTCAGCTTTTGAAACCAATCGGTCTTCGAGAAAAAGCCAAATATGTAAAAATCAGATAAAATGAATATTCTCAGAGACTATTTATCGATTGACTTATACTCGGGATATGTTTTGGGGGTCGATAGTAGCTCCTCGGAAAAAAATTGGGAGCTTGATCGGTCGACAACAACCTCGAAAAAAATGACTTTTTAGTTTTAATTTCGACTTTTCACGATGTTACGGTTCTGGTACAATTATGAAATAATTTTTTTTGGATTCCTCATCCAATTTCCTATAGACTTAAGTGCTTTTAAAATTTTTAAAAAAGGTACAACATATAGAAAAAAAAATAAAAACCACTTTTTAAGCAAATATTTACTTTATTTACATGTTTAAATTGTGAATCATTATTTTTCTAGTTTGTATATGTTCTTGAATGTTATTTGCAAAAATAATCTCTGCATCAGCAGTTAAATTTTGTCATATCATATAATATCAACTAAAATATTATAAACATTATACACATATAAAACAGGAAATAGATTTTAGTTTGTAAATTATAAATACATAACAACAAATGAAAGATATACTTGAGGAAAAAAATGTATAATCATATTTTATCAGTCTTCATCACTATCCTCTTCAATCACAGGTGAAATACTGTCTCTACCAAATAATTTGCTAAGTATTTCAGCAGGCCTTAAAATTTTTGTCAAATATCTCCTCTGTGATAAATAGTAAACAACAGCAGCATCATGAGAGCAACATCCAATTGTTCTCAGACCATTTGCACACTCACAGCTATGCCTCATTATGCTTTTTGGACCAATAGCATTTTTTTTATACTCAATAAAATATCTATAAACCTTTCTATTAATGTGTCTGGATTGAACTTGAATTTTGAGTATATTTGACTGTTCTTTCACATATTGAATAGTGAGATTACCTGTTTCATCAAGCATTTCTGCTAAATAGGAAACAGCCTGTTTCAATATGTATAGTAAGCGTCTTACTTCCGACTCAGAGTTTTTGGATGAAGTCATCGAAACAACGAAATCGCAAAATTATGTAGTAAATACGTTAGCTGAAGACATTTAAAAAAATGGCTGGCAGCGAAAAAATTGCCGTTTCAAACAATTTCATCTGAAACTCTTGAAGACTTCCCAGAAATGACAGAAAATGATATGCGTATTTTTTTCACTGGTTCCTATCAATTGAAACAGGCTGTTTCTTATTTAGTAGAAATGCTTGATGAAACAGGTAATCTCACTATTCAATATGTGAAAGAACAGTCAAATATACTTAAAATTCAAGTTCAATCCAGACACATTAATGGAAAGGTTTAAAGATGTTTTATTGAGTATAAAAAAAATGCTATTGGTCCAAAAAGCATATTGAGGCATAGTTGTGAGTGTGCAAATGGTCTGAGAACAATTGGATGTTGCTCTCATGTTGCTGCTGTTGTTTACTATTTATCACAGAGGAGATATTTAACAAAAAATTTAAGGCCTGCTGAAATACTTAGCTAATTATTTGATAGAGACAGTATTTCACCTGTGATTGAAGAGGATAGTGATGAAGACTGATAAAATATGATTATACATTTTTTTCCTCAAGTATATCTTTCTTTGGTTGTTATGTATTTATAATTTACAAACTAAAATCTATTTCCTGTTTTATATGTGTATAATGTTTATAATATTTTAGTTGATATTATATGATATGACAAAATTTAACTGCTGATGCAGAGATTATTTTTGCAAATAACATTCAAGAACATATACAAACTAGAAAAATAATGATTCACACTTTAAACATGTAAATAAAGTAAATATTTGCTTAAAAAGTGGTTTTTATTTTTTTTTCTATATGTTGTACATTTTTTAAAAATTTTAAAAGCACTTAAGTCTATAGGAAATTGGATGAGGAATCCAAAAAAAATTATTTCATAATTGTACCAGAACCGTAACATCGTGAAAAGTCGAAATTAAAACTAAAAAGTCATTTTTTACGAGGTTGTTGTCGACCGATCAAGCTCCCATTTTTTTTCCGAGGAGCTACTATCGACCCCCAAAACATATCCCGAGTATAAGTCAATCGATAAAATAGTCTCTGAGAATATTCATTTTATCTGATTTTTACATATTTGGCTTTTTCTCGAAGACCGATTGGTTTCAAAAGCTGAAACTCTCAGGATCTTAATATCTTATTAGTACCTAAAAATCCCCGCAGTATCAAGCCGATACCTTTCGGGGGCAAATTCACCATGCTTATACCCCTAGGGCCTTTATTTTAATTTTCTTGGTATTTGAAATATGCTAATGCGTTTCGGTAATAAGAGGTCACACGGAGGAAAATATTGGCTCGAAACCTACCAATTTTTACAATGCTGTCGACCAAACTTGAAACAGGAAGTTAAGCATCCAGAAAATTATTGTGCTCTTATAAAAAATTATTAGATATCATGTTTCGTTCTCGAGATCACTCTGTAGTACTGTCTGCGTACGCCAATTGTCACCACAAAGTTTAAATATTAAAAAAGTGAATTTAGCCACGATATAGCTCGTCTTTTGTCTAGCTTCATTCTTTTTTTTGTGCGCCTCTAGTCACAACGTCTTGTTATTTTACTCCATTAATTGATTGAAATTAATTGAAATCAATTATTTAATTGATTTATTATGTCTGAACGACGAGCCGAATCCCCAGTGGACATTGATTTTCTGAAAAGAAAATCGGAAAAATACCAATATTTAATTGACAAAATGTCTAATCTAAACGAAGACAGTGACATGTCTGTTAAATCCGACGATGAAGGTACATTTCTTCGAAATTTTTTATATATTAATTTGGGCTAATGTTTTTTTTATAATATTCGCACCATTGGGTTATCCCAAAATAAAAAAAAAAAAAAAAGATGACATATGTCATTTTTATTGCTGTTTGAATATCAATTGTTTTTATCTTTTATGGTAAAAATTTTGGGCGATTATTTTTTATATTATTTCGCACCATTGGGTTATCCCAAAAATAGTTGATATTATTGAATCTTTTTTTATGATTCGGGCAGTTTCTTTTCTTTACCTTTTCTGGTAATAAACTGCACCATTTGACTGAATTATATTAGAACAAAACCTTTCTTTTTTATTTTTGTGTCAAAGATTAATTATCTTTGATAACATTTATAACTCAGATCTTTATGTTCTTCAGATTCAGAACAAGATGTTCCAACGAACGAGAACCCTAAACCGAAAATTTCTCCAAAATCTGATCCCAATTCCCAGAATTCTCCTTCTCCAAAGGAGACGATTGAGGTCATCGAACTTCCGACTAAGGCCCGGGATCTTCTTGGTGTTGATAAACGTCAACAAAAGGACACAACCTTCGAGTTTCACTCAGATCTTGTCGCTTGTTAGAAGGAAACTTTATCTAAAGGAATGGAAACTTCCACCAAAAAAGAAATTTTGGAAAAATATCCGAGTAAAGGTAATATCAACCTTAAAACTGCGATTTTGAATCCGGAGCTTTTACTTTTACTCCACAAGTCTGCTGTTGGCAGAGATAAACATTTTGCATCCAATCAAAATCTTTGTGGTCTCTCCTTGGTCAGCCTAGGTAAAGCATTGTGTGCTATATTTTCTGGTGATGCGGAACCATTAGAAAAGGATGAGATTTTAGAGTTGCTTTGCGATTCAAGTAATCTTATGTGTGAATTGATGTTCCAGCTTGAAAAAGCTCGTAAAACTCACATTTATCAGTTCGTCAATCCGAAACATAAATCTATTTTAGAAGATTCTGTTACAGATGATTTTCTATTTGGAGCAGATCTTTTAAAAAGAATTAAAATTTCTTCTACAGTCGAAAAAGCTGGTCTATCTCTCAAAACCCAACCTGAACAGAAGTCTTCTGGTCCATCGAAACGTTTTTTAAACTGGAGAAGCCCGGCTACGTCGCGAAGTGGCCTGTCGCAGTCGGGCTTCAACCGGAAACCGTACCACAAGTACAACCAACCCAACCGATCGACACCTCCTCAAACTCGTTCCGTGAACAAGAACAAGGGCCAGCAGGCCCAGACAACCAATCAAAAGTAAAGGTTAGTCCTATTATTGGTAGTAGACTTAGATTTTATTTGCAAGCTTGGTCGCAAATAACTTCTGATAGTTTCATTTTGGAAACTATATCTGGTTATAAAATACCTTTTTTAACCACACCAGTACAAAACAAAGAACCCTCCATTAATTTAGATACTGATAATCAAGCTATGAATAAAGCTATCGATGAACTTTTATCGTTAGGAGCTATTCAGAAATGTTATGATGTTGAAGGTCAATTTTTATCTAGTATTTTCCTCACTCCTAAAAGTAATGGAAAATTGCGATTTATTTTGAATTTGAAAAAATTAAACTGTTTTATTGACGTCACTCATTTCAAAATGGAAGATTTTAGAACGGTTTTGAAACTTATGACTGAAGGATGTTTTATGGCTAACCTAGATTTACAGGACGCGTATTTAATGATTCCAATTCACAAAAATTTTTGGAAATTTCTTAGATTTCGTTGGAGTGGTCAACTCTATGAATTTATTTGTATGCCTTTTGGCTGAAATAGTGCTCCTTGGGTATTTACAAAAATTTTAAAACCAGTTATCAGTATTTTACGAAGTCAAGGTTGGATTTCGGTTGTTTATTTAGATGATTGGTGGCTGAAAGCTTCATCAGAAGATCTTTGCCTCCAAAACATCAATGTCTCTATTAAATCATTGGAGTCTCTTGGTTTCATAATCAACCGATCGAAGAGTAATTTAATTCCCTCCCAGTCTTGTCAGTTTTTGGGTTTTATTTTTGACTCAAATTCCATGACTATAGAAATTACTCAAAATAAAAGAAGTAATATTTATGAGTTAATTTATTTTTTCGAAAATACAAAAAGCTGCTCCATTAGAGACTTTGCGCAATTTGTAGGAAAAATTACCGCTGCTTGTCCTGGTAGTAATTATGGTTGGTTTCACTCTAAACCTTTCGAACGAGTTAAATATTTAGCTCTTCTAGAATCACACGATGATTATGAATCTACCATGCTTATTCCATCTTCTTTAAGGAAAGAATTTATTTGGTGGAAGCGGAACATTTTAAATTCAAAAAATTTTATTAAAAAATCAACTTATCAAGTTACCATTTTTTCAGATGCATCCTTAACTGGTTGGGGTGCTTATTGTAATGGTAATATTGCTTATGGTCCCTGGTCAAGCCAAGAAAAACATTTTCACATCAATAGTTTAGAATTATTGGCTGCTTTTAACGGTTTAAAATCTTTTGCTTTTGATTTCAAGTAATTGCGAAATTCTTTTAAGAATTGATAATTCCACTGCGATTGCTTATCTTAATAAAATGGGAGGTACAAAATTTCAAGATTTTAATAAAATCTCTTCTGAAATTTGGTCTTGGTGCGAACAAAAAAATCTGTGGATTTTTGCAACTTATATTCCTTCTGAAGAAAATACATGGCTGATTTAGCTTCAAGAGTGGAAAATATTGACACAGAGTGGAGTTTGGCCTCATGGGCTTATAATAAGATTATGAGAAGCTTTGGTATTCCAGAAATAGATTTGTTTGCATCTAGTTTTAACACAAAGTGTAGATTGTTTTGTTCCTGGCATCAAGATCCAGGTGCTTTCTGCATTGATGCATTTACCATGGATTGGACAGATTTTTATTTCTTTGCTTTCCCTCCGTTTTCCCTAATTTAAAAAGTTTTACAAAAAATCCAGGTCGACCGAGCTTGTGGAATCGTAGTGGTTCCTAAATGGCATACACAACCATGGTACCCTTTATGGTTGTCATTGTTAGAATCACCTCCAATTATTTCCCAACCTTCAAATAATCTTTTATTTGGTTTTGATAGAACTACCCAACATCCGCTAGCAGAAAAATTGACCCTGATGGCTGAAAGATTATCTGGAACGCTTTCAAGATAAAAGGAATCAAAGAAGATACCATTGATCTTCTTCTAACTTCAATTGCTGAATCTACACTTCAACAATACATTAGGCCCATTTTGGATTGGTACTCCTATTGTACATCGCAAGACTTTGTTTGTTATAAGCCAACTGAAAACCAAGTGGCGGATTGGTTAACTGAAAAGTTTCGGCAAGGTTCTTCTTACAGTTCTATTAACACGTGTCGTTCGGCTATTTCTTTTATTTGTGGGGAATATATCGGTCAAAGCCCTCTAATATCGCGTCTTTTAAAAGGGATTTATAAATAAAAACCTAGTAAGCCAAAATATAATAAAATTTACAGTCTTGACCCGATTATCAACAAACTAGAACAAATGAGCCCTCTCAGTGTTCTGAGTTTACGTGATTTAACTCCTAAATTATTAATGTTAATTGCTTTAGTTACGACTCACCGTAAACAAACCTTGCATTCTATTAAACGCTCTAATATAAAATCAACCACCGACGGTTTTGAAATTGAAATTCCTCATACCATTAAGACGTCTCGACGTGGACATTATCAACCTCTCCTAATTCTTCCTCGTTTCACTGAAAATGAAAATTTATGTGTTGCTTCTACTTTAGAAGCTTACCTAAAAGTAACATCAGTTTTACAAAAAATAAAACTGACGCTCTATTTTTAACAACAACTCGACCCTTCAAAGCAGCTTCAAAAGATACTCTGAGTAGATGGTTGAAGGTATTTTTATTTGATTGCGGTATATCTACGGAATATACCCCTCACAGTATTCGCCATGCTTCAACTTCGTCAGCTTTGGCTAAAGGAGTTGATCTTTCGTTAATCAAGAACCTGGCTGGATGGTCTAAAAAATCGAAGGTTTTTGAAAAATTTTATAATCGACCGATTGTCCAGGATCCAAGTACTTTTGCTAAAAGTTTGTTTTCTTAAACATTATTAATTTTCTATTGTTATTTGTTCTTAATAAATAAATTGTATGTTTTTCATTATTAATAAAAATATTAATATGTATTGTCATTTCAGAATTTGCTCTGAACATCCTACAGAGTGATCTCGAGAACGAAACGATATATAATTTGTAGATTGAGCGAGCTCGCCGAAGGCGAGCGAAGCTCAATCAAAATTATATAGATTGTTTCGTTCGAAGAGATCACAACCCGCCCCTTATGTTTTATTTTTTATTTCTTTCAAATAATTAATTGTTTTGTATTATCCCTTCCGTGATCTCTTCTAACAGCTTTAAACTTGATGAAGCTAGACAAAAGACGAGCTATATCGTGGCTAAATTCACTTTTTTAATATTTAAACTTTGTGGTGACAATTGGCGTACGCAGACAGTACTACAGAGTGATCTCTTCGAACGAAACAATCTATATAATTTTGATTGAGCTTCGCTCGCCTTCGGCGAGCTCGCTCAATCTACAAATTACAAATCAATCAACAATCTACAATCTACAAATTACAATCTACAAATGCTGCATCACAATACTTACAACGCGCGAGAAACTTATCGATAAGCTTTAATATCAATTTCTTTCATACATTACAATAATTTTGATGCAGCATAATAATTTTTTATAAGAGTATAGTAATTTTTTGGATGCTTTACTTACTATTTCAAGTTTGGTCGACAGCATAATAAAAATTGGTAGGTTACGAGCCAACATTTTTCTCCGTGGCACAAGAATTTTGATGTTTTCGAATGCCAAAATATTTTCGATTTTATCCAGTAAATAAGAAAAATTTCTTAACATTTTAAGAGTTGTTTTATCACTTTTAATCAATGCTATAAATATTCAGTCAAGGCTACTAAAAATTAAGCTGTTAAATTTTCACCAACTGCCGACATTTTTAAACAAAAAAAAAAAGGCCATTCGGCAGCCGAAATGGAAGGTAGATTACAACTTCAACTTCAAATAGTTGATTTGACAAAACATTACATAGGTAACTTACCAAACTAACCTTCACGTAAAAAAAGTATAGAAAATTTAATTAGTATGAGATCATAATTGTAATTGCTATTACGATGGCAAGATCAGATATAATTATAATAGGACTACAGGTACGATTGAAACATCATAAATATTCAAAGAAATACTTTTAAAATATAAAATAGCTGTGAAATTTCCAGGTTATTTTGTTCACAATAAAATACAACTGACAAAATTGTATTATAATGGAAAATACATAAGTTATGTGGAATGAAAACCATATTTTCAACATTTTTTGATTTCATTAAAAGTTTCAAGGCTATCAAATTATTAAAAAAAATGGTCAAAATATAAAGTTTAAGACCATAAATTAAAGCTTATTAGTCAAGCTTTAAAATACTTTTTACAGAAATTATCTATGAGTTTTAGTTTTAAAGTTATATGAATTTTAAAAGGGAATAAAAACTGATTTTTTCGAAAAATCGTGAAAATTTTAGACAGCCATAACTTCCAAACTATTCGAACGATTTAGCTCATCTTTGAACTTGATCAAGATAATCACCTATAGAATAAGTGTGAAAAATTTCATTAAGATCCGATAAGACCTGTAGGTGCACTGAAAAAAATAATCGCTAGCTGCTAGCGATTTTTTTCTTTAGCAGCTAGCGATTTTTAATCATTAGCTGCAAGCGATTATTTCGCTAGCTGCTAGCGATTTTTTCTTTAGCAGCTAGCGATTTTTAATCGTTAGCTGCAAGCGATTATTTCGCTAGCTGGAAGCGATTTTTTCTTTAGCAGCTAGCGATTAAAAATCGCTTGCTGGAAGCGATTATTTCGCTAGCTGGAAGCGATTTTTTCTTTAGCAGCTAGCGATTTTTTCTTTAGCAGCTAGCGATTAAAAATCGCTTGCTGGAAGCGATTATTTCGCTAGCTGGAAGCGATTTTTTCTTTAGCAGCTAGCGATTAAAAATCGCTTGCTGGAAGCGATTTATTCGCTAGCAGGTAGCGATTTATTCGCTAGCAGGTAGCGATTAAAAATCGCTTGCTGGAAGCGATTTTTTCTTTGGCAGGGAGCGATTAAAAATATTGTTTTTATCATTGAAATAAATTTATAAATATACATATTCATGTATATTGATACACACATATATATATATATATGTATGTATCAATATACATGAATATGTATATTTATAAATTTATTTCAATGATAAAAACAATATTTTTAATCGCTCCCTGCCAAAGAAAAAATCGCTTCCAGCAAGCGATTTTTAATCGCTACCTGCTAAAGAAAAAATCGCTACCTGCTAGCGAAATAATCGCTTGCAGCTAACGATTAAAAATCGCTAGCTGCTAAAGAAAAAATCGCTAACTGCTAGCGAAATAATCGCTTCCAGCAAGCGATTTCTAATCGCTAGCTGCTAAAGAAAAAATCGCTAGCAGCTAGCGAAATAATCGCTTGCAGCTAACGATTAAAAATCGCTAGCTGCTAAAGAAAAAATCGCTAACTGCTAGCGAAATAATCGCTTCCAGCAAGCGATTTCTAATCGCTAGCTGCTAAAGAAAAAATCGCTAGCAGCTAGCGAAATAATCGCTTGCAGCTAACGATTAAAAATCGCTAGCTGCTAAAGAAAAAAATCGCTAGCAGCTAGCGATTATTTTTTTCAGTGTGCTATCGTAATGACAAGACCAGTGATAATCATAGGGAGTAGAGGTACATTTGATACATCATAAGTAATAACAGAAATACTTTTAAAATATAAAATAGCAGTGAAATTTGCAGGTTATTTTGTGCACAATAAAATACAGCTGTCGAAACTAGATTATAATGGGACAAGCATAAGTTATGTGGAATGAAGCCCATATTTTGAACATTTTTTGATTCCATTAAAATTTTCAAGGCCATCAAATTATTGGAAGGAATGGTCAAAACATAAAGTTCAAGGTCATAAATTAAAGCTTATTAGATAAGCTTTCAGATACTTTTTACGGAAATTGTCTATGAGTATTAGTCATAAAATTATATGAACTTAAATGTGGAAAAAAATTGATTTTTTCGAAAAATCATGGATATTTCAAAAAGCCATAACTTCTAAACCAATCAACCGATTTTGCCCATCTTCGAACTTAACCCTGTGGAGAAGGTCTTATAAAATCTCAGTAAAAAAATTGGCTATGAGAAAACGATCAGTATTTGTCCCCGAAAAATCTCAAAAATCCTGATACAATTATTTTCTCATAGATGGTGCATAAAAAAAAATTTTTTCTTAACATTCTCATATAAATTATCAGAATCTATAAGAAACAGAAGCTGTAATATTGTGATTATAAGTATTTATAAGTTTTCAAAAAATGCAAAGTTTACAATTGAGTAGATTTTGGAAATGAATAAGATTGTATGAGACGATTTCTGAAGTAATCATACAAGATTTGATACTGATTAATCAATGTGAGTACAGTTATTTTCCATATAGTAACGAAAAAATTTATGAGATTGATTAAGTTATAGTTTCTTTAGTATTGATTAAAGTTTATATGCTAAATTATTGAATTTTTTTGCATGAATTCAAAAGGTTTCTATTATGTATACTCAAGAATATTTGTATGAGTAGTTACGCGGAAAATCCTTAGCAATCTATTCACGAAAAATCTATTAAATTGAGTAAGTTTATTTATTCTTAAAAAATTACTCAAGTAAACATTAATATTAAATATTAAAATCATGATGTATTATGGGATATACCATAGTACAACCCAAACAGGTACTTGTTGGTCTGTCAAATGACAGAAGAGTACTCAAATAAAATCGCATTGAAATTTGGAATATAACACTTCTGAAATAAATGTCTTACCAGGGACACTACAAATCGTAGGCGCGATCTCGTGGCGAGCACCGAACTACTCCCGCTGCTGCTGCCTAGCACCGGTGACTTTCCCCTTCTCCATATCGATCTTTTCTCCGGAGAAATTTTTTCTCTTGGCTAAGCAACTTTTGTTATTTTGGTCGGAGAATACAAAAAAACTTGCGTGAAAAGAACAGTACTTGTTCCTAGAAATTTTATTCTGTTTAACCAAAAAAATGCAATATTGCTACAAAAAAATAATGTATCTTGCACCAAAAAAAAAAAAAAAATGGGGCAAGATACATTACTGGGTTTGTAAAAAATCACATAAAAACTTATATTTTCACTCATCTCCGAACAGTAAAAATATTTAAAGTACAAGAAAAAGTGATAATATTAGTATTTTTGGTGTAAATTCTTATAAAAAAAAATGAAGTTAAGCAATTATTTTTGAATGAATCTGATAAAATTAATATTTTATGTGAATGGAAATTATTTATAAAATCTCATGAGTACTCCATAATATTTTATAAGTAATAGCCTTCTAACTAAAACTTACAAAAACTCATAAATCACATAGCTTTTAAATTAAAATTAAATCTTTCAAGTTTTTACAAGTTAATTCGATTATAGATTTTCTTACTAATTCTCATAAAATTTTTATGAGAAAAAGGTCTGCATTCGTCCATGTGATTCCTGATTCAGTCTCATAAAATTTCGAAGAAATACATGTTAAATATTTTCTCATAAAATATGACAAATATAGTTTGATATTCAATAAGATATTATCTCCTAGGATGACTCTTACTAAAACTTATAAATTCTGAAAATTTCGTATAAAAAAATAATCTTATTGAGATTTTGTAAGTATTAGAACATCGGAATTCGTCTGATCAATTCTTATTGAAAATACATTAGAATAAACTGTAACAATCTTATAGAATTGAAAGTACTCATTCAATCTCATAATCGTTGGCAGAATATATATATATATATATATATATATATATATATATATATATATATATATATATGGTATATAACGCAGTTTTGAGGACACGATTACGCCTACAATTCTTATCAGATCTTAATGAAATTTTTCACACTTATTCTATGGGCAATTATCACGGTTCCCTGTGGAAAAGCTCTCATAAATTCTGATAAGATATTGAATATTTTTTATGAGAATCTATGAGCTTCGAAAATATCTATGAGATTTAAAAAAATTCTCATATGAATTTTTATGAGAATCTATGAGTCAAAGCTTTTGATGTTTTCCTATCATGATTTCCGTCCTAGATTTTTAAAAGAATGAGTAAGATTTTTTAATTTATGAGATTTTGTGACTTGAATTCCGCCAACGATTATGAGATTGAATGAGTACTTTCAATTCTATAAGATTGTTACAGTTTATTCTAATCTATTTTCAATAAGAATTGATCAGGCGAATTCCGATGTTATAATACTTACAAAATCTCAATAAGATTATTTTTTTATACGAAATTTTCAGAATTTATAAGTTTCAGTAAGAGTTATCCTAGGAGATAATATCTTATTGAATATCATAAAATATTTGTCATATTTTATGAGAAAATATTTAACATGTATTTCTTCGAAATTTTATGAGACTGAATCAGGAATCACATGGACAAATGCAGACCTTTTTCTCATAAAAATTTTATGAGAATTAGTAAAAAAATTCATAATCGAATTAACTTGTAAAAACTTAAAAGATTTAATTTTAATTTAAAAGCTATGTGATTTATGAGCTTTTGTAAGTTTTAGTTAGAAGGCTATTACTTATAAAATATTATGGAGTACTCATGAGATTTTATAAATAATTTCCATTCACATAAAATATTAATTTTATCAGATTCATTCAAAAATAATTGCTTAACTTCATTTTTTTTTTATAAGAATTTACACCAAAAATATTAATATTATCACTATTTCTTGTACTTTAAATATTTTAACTGTTCGGAGATGAGTGAAAATATAAGTTTTTATGTGATTTTTTACAAACCCAGTAATGTATCTTGCCCCATTTTTTTTTTTTGGTGCAAGATACATTATTTTTTTGTAGCGATATTGCATTTTTTTGGTTAAACAGAATAAAATTTCTCGGAACAAGTACTATTCTTTTCACGCAAGTTTTTTTGTATTCTCCGACCAAAATAACAAAAGTTGCTTAAGCCAAGAGAAAAAATTTCTCCGGAGAAAAGATCGATATGGAGAAGGGGAAAGTCACCGGTGCTAGGCAGCAGCAGCGGGAGTAGTTCGGTGCTCGCCACGAGATCGCGCCTACGATTTGTAGTGTCCCTGGTAAGACATTTATTTCAGAAGTGTTATATTCCAAATTTCAATGCGATTTTATTTGAGTACTCTTCTGTCATTTGACAGACCAACAAGTACCTGTTTGGGTTGTACTATGGTATATCCCATAATACATCATGATTTTAATATTTAATATTAATGTTTACTTGCGTAATTTTTTAAGAATAAATAAACTTACTCAATTTAATAGATTTTTCGTGAATAGATTGCTAAGGATTTTCCGCGTAACTACTCATACAAATATTCTTGAGTATACATAATAGAAACCTTTTGAATTCATGCAAAAAAATTCAATAATTTAGCATATAAACTTTAATCAATACTAAAGAAACTATAACTTAATCAATCTCATAAATTTTTTAGTAGAGAGGTAAAGCTGGTTCTGGCCCATTATGGACACGAACCCATGATCTGTTGTACTGGCGGATGGTAAGTTATCGAGTGATCTGTTGTATCGGCGGATGTTAAGTTATCGATTGTCGATAATGTATCGACTGTTGGTTATCTGCGGCCTTTTTAACATCATTTGAGCTTATCTGGGACCTTATTGACATCATTTTGAAGCTAATTGACGTTATTTGGCGGTCTTTTTTACCGTCTGAGCTCATTTTTGAGCTTATCTAGGACCCTTTTGAGCTTGTGTCCGCCATTTTGAGCTCATGATAGATGGCGCCTCGTGTATATTTTGAGTGGGAAATTTTGAAAACAAAATGACACCATGATGGCGCTCAAGGCTGATGCTTTCTCAGTTTATCAGCCTTGAGCGTCATCACGGGGCCAATTTACTTTTTGACCAATGTTTGATATATTCAAACTAGGTGTAGTACGAGCACTTGCGAGAAGGATGCAAAAGCACGCCATCTAGTGGTGTAGTTTCTCTCCCCCTCTTTTTTTTTTGCTACTGCGTAGTAGATGACGTCATCCGACAAGTCTGAACTGGTTTTTTCCTTTGTTCTATTTCTAACTGCGTAGTAGATGACGTCATCCGACAAGTCTGAACTTGTTTTCGGCCTAGAGTGGGGATACTGAGCTGAGCGTTGAGCTCGAGAGCTCACAGCAGTCAGTCTACATCGAGAAACGTTCTGGTTAACAGTTTGTAAAAAAAGCTTGTGGTTTATTATCGAATTATTCCATTACAGAGGTTATTCTATTTATTTCTTAATTATTGCTTATCGTGTGTTTCAAAACCAAGTAAGTATTAAATTATAATGTCATTTAAATTATGTGTTATTGATTGAAAAATTGATTAATTACTAGTTTTCAAGATGGATCTAACGAAAATTAATGAAATCAATACCTTGGCCTACATTCTGCCTGTTAAAAAACTTCAGGAACTGGAAGCTGACAAGACATATAAAATAACTGAAATTAAAAAAATTTCAACGCAATATGGGCCTAAAGTAGTTGCCAACCTGGATGATAAATTCACAATTTACTTTCCTGCAAGAACAAACAACGAATTGATAGCTCATGAAGATAAATTAAAAACTCTTATTGATATGGTGTCACAAGAAAATCTTTATCTTTTATTTCATGGATCTAAATACAATAAATTTGAATTTGTTACTCGATCGTGAATGTAATTCTTATGCAAAAAACTTATTATAGTTAAAAAATACTTCGTATCATGGTTTGAAATTTATGTATTTTTTCTTTTTATCTAATAATAAAATTAAAACTTCTAATATAAAAAATGTTTTTAATTGTTATGTATTCTCCATGCATAAATTATAGATTTAAATCGTATATCTTTAAACAATAAATTTGTATTATATAGAGTGTAATTATTAAAAAAAAGATAGACAAAATAAAATCTAGAAGTGTGTAGGAAATTTGAATGTTTGTTTACGCATGCGCGTTTGATGCTTCAAGCTACCTTTGTGTGTGTGTGTGTGTGTGTGTGTGTGTGTGTGTGTGTGTGTGTGTGTGTGTGTGTGTGTGTGTGTGTGTGTGTATTTCCAATGAAAGTAATATAGGCGGGAATTTCAAACATCATTTTGCGCAAGTGTAGCTATGCGAGCGACATCACACTGACGTTTGGAGGATTATGTTTGAAATTCCCGCCGCGAGCAGCAGAGATGCTTGGAGGGGGGTGCAGAGCAAGGTTACTAGAATAGGTTACTAGAAATACTACTCTAGTAACCTTGGTGTAGAGGAGCCATGAGCAGCAACAACGCTCGAAAATGTTTAAAATATATGCGGGAAATTTAAATAAATATATATATTTTCTTGTGCATGCTCCACAGTAGCGGTGGTGGCGGCGCGGTGCTTTTGAATGGTAGAAAATAGAGATGAAGAAGGGAATTTTAAATATATATATATATATATATATATATATATATATATATATATATATATATATATATATATATATATATATATAAATAGTTAATTTATTCAAGAATGGTTTTTATTTAAATAATATAATGAAAAAAATTTTTTAATATAAAGTTGGCAATTAAATAATTACTTAAAAAACTAATATATAAATAGTTAAATAATGATTGTTGATGTATGCAGTGTGTGTGTGTGTGTGTGTGTGTGTGTGTGTTTAACAATTAATAATCATAAAATATATCTTATAACATAATATATAAAAATAAAAACTATAGAGTTCATGCATTATTGTTCATCTAATTGTGAATCCTCATCATCTAAAGATTCAGAAATTGGTATCGTCGATGGTAAGGACACTGCATCCTCATCATCATCATCATCCGATATAGTTAAAATCAAAGTCGAATCAAGAGATGACGTTGACTGATGCTGTTGAATTGACTGTTGTTGTTGTTGTTCTTGTTGTTGTTGTTGTTGTTGTCGAATCATTTGAATAGCTCGCATGTTATTTTCAAATATTTCGTGAGCTGCATTCAAAATCAAAAACAGTGGAGTTATAAATCTTCCAACGACCATATAATCCTGTTGGTTAATTTGGTCTAGATTATCTGGTTCTCTCTCAAATAACCATGTCAATAGCTCATCATTGATTAATAATGTAGTTTCATCGCCATTGATATTAACATTGCATCCTTGTATATCACCCCCACCAGCAATGATTTGTTGCAATTGTTCCCGGATAATTGATATAATTTGTTCCGAAGAATACCACTGTCACCATATTCTTGGCCACATCAAATTATATCTCAGATTTAGGTTTAAATGATACAAAATGTCTGCAAAAATAATATAGTAAATAAATTAACACTAATAATAATAAACAATAAAATTAAATATATAGGAAATTAACTATACCAAGTATATCATTTTTCTCTATTAATCTCCCGAGTCATCATCACAGTCACCAATAAAAAAATTATTTGTAAAAATATATTTTTTCCGTGTAGGTACTACGTCCCCTGGAATTTTAAACCACCATTCTAAATGGTTGTGTCGCATTGTTAAAATCGTACCTATTCCATTGATAATAAAAACAGCACCATCGAAATATTCGCCACCCAAAATCAAATTTCTCAATTGATTTACCAAATCATGCATATGGTTATTATCCTGTAATAATCCCCATTGGATAGGAAAAATCAAATTATAACTAATTCCGTTACCCTGATTAAACAAAAGTATTTGAAAGGATTAAAAAAATTTATATCCTTATGAATGCTATCGAATCCTGAAAATATGATTCAGAAGGATTTAACATGATTCAAATTTTTTAATTCTGTTAAATACTATTTAATCCTGAAAACATGATTTAACAGGATTTGAAATGATTTAAACTGTCAAATACTTTTAAGGACTTTTTAATCCTAAAAAGATAACGAAATAAAAACATTATTTCAGGATTAAAAAGTATTCGGTAGCATTAGAAATTTCAAATGCTAGTTGAATCCTTTTATATCCTAAAAAGATAACGAAATAAAAATATGATTTCAGGATTAAAAAGTATTCAATAGTATTAGAAATTTTAAATGCTAGTTGAATCCTTTTATATCCTAAAAAGATAACGAAATATAAAAATTATTTCAGGATTAAAAAGTATTCGGTAGCATAAGAAATTTTAAATACTGATTAAATTCGTTTATATCCTAAAAAGATAACGGAATGAAAACATTATTTCAGGATTAAAAAGTAATCGGTAGCATTAGAAATTTTAAATTCTAGTTGAATCCTTTCATATCCTAAAAAGATAACGAAATAAAAACATTATTTCAGGATTAAAAAGTATTCGATAGCATTAGAAATTTCAAATACTGGTTAAATTCATTTAAATTTTAAAAAGATAACGAAATATAAAAATTATTTCAGGATTAAAAAGTATTCGGTAGCATTAGAAATTTCAAATGCTAGTTGAATCCTTTTATATCCTAAAAAGATATTAAAATAAAAACTTTATTTCAGGATTAAAATGTATTCGATAGCATTAAAAATTTTAAATGCTAGTTGAATCCTTTCATATCCTAAAAAGATAACGAAATTAAAACATTATTTCAGGATTAAAAAGTATTCGATAGCATTAGAAATTTCAAATACTGGTTAAATTCATTTAAATTCTAAAAAGATAACGAAATATAAAAATTATTTCAGGATTAAAAAGTATTCGGTAGCATTAGAAATTTCAAATGCTAGTTGAATCCTTTTATATCCTAAAAAGATATTAAAATAAAAACTTTATTTCAGGATTAAAAAGTATTCGATAGCATTAAAAATTTTAAATGCTAGTTGAATCCTTTCATATCCTAAAAAGATAACGAAATAAAAACATTATTTCAGGATTAAAAAGTATTCGGTAGCATTAGAAATTTTAAATGATAGTTAAATCCTTTTATATCCTAAAAAGATAACGAAATAAAAATATTATTTCAGGATTAAAAAGTATTCGGTAGCATTAGAAATTTTAAATGCTAGTTAAATCCTTTCAAATCCTTTTACTCCTTTCGATTATTTTAGTATTAAAAAGTATTCAATATGATTAATCGTGAATTTTAAAAAAGGATTTACAGTATTTAGAAGGATTTGAAAGTATTAAAATTTTAATCCTTTTTAATCCTGTCAAATACATTTTTTTAATCAGGGTACCCATCTAAAAAGAAAAAGTATAACAGATAAATAATAGAACAAATAAATATACATATATATGCTAAAAATTATAACAACAGTAAAATATATCAACAAATTAATTTTTTTTTTTTTTAATTTTTTTTCTAAATAATAATGATAAATAAAGTAATTAATTATGATTAAAAAGATACTTACAATAGTAAAAATATTGTCACAATAATAATATACACGCTTGATGCTTACAATCACAATAAATTAAGACGTCACAAACAAAAAACTTAAGTTCGTTTTTGTCCAAACTTCTTAAAAAGTATACCACCTATATGATACCTATGCGTGTGAGAGAGAAGAATTTAAATAACCTATGAAATTCTGACGTCAGAGGTGTTGATTGTGGTCAGTTAGGTTACCACGTGCTTGAACATGCTGCTATATTTACATTTTATAAGAAATATAATTAAATGATTATCCGTGTTCATTACATAAAAAGTGATCACGAGCATATTTAATTTTCAAATTGATCAGTTCTAACAATAATCATCACTTTAATTAATATAAAATTGCTGCATAAAAATAATGCGCGGGAAAAAAATTCAAAACCAAATCAACTGGTTAAAAAAAATTTAGATAATGTTTTATCGCAAATATTTTTGATTATATAATTTTATTAGACAATCTTATTTTTAATTTAAGAATTGTAAATTACAAAATTATTAATATTTCAAAAATATATATCTATATATAATAAAAATGAATTGTTATTTACGCGCGGGAAAGGGTTATATCTACCGAGGCGACCTCTACCGAGATAGACTAATATAACACATCGATACTAGTGATCGATAATGGCGGTAAAATTTTTAAATTTGAATAAATTAAACTTATGAAAGAAAAAATTTAATAATTATACATACCTAACAAATATTTTTTTTTCTTCAAATCAATTAAGCAATTCGTTTTAAACTTAGAATATATAAAAAATTAAGCATCATAGTTAAAAAAATATTAATAAAGAATTATACTCCTGGCGGTAAAAATTTTAAATTCAAATATTATACATACCTGACAAATATTGTTTTCTTTAAACTTAAAATATATATTGAAAATGAAACTAATTATTTTTTTATTTATCACTTATTTCTATAAATTATTATGATTAACTTAATCTATTAATTTTATTAAAGGTAAAAAAATAAAAAATTCAAATATTATTATTTCAAATTAAAGTTTTTATTGAGTGTTAACAAACCAATCTTTTAACATTTTTACATTCTCAAGTGCACATGAATGATTATTATTTAATTGGCAATGATATTTACAAAAATCATTGTTGGATAATTTTAAATTTTTTAGCGCAGGACATTTGAAGTCATCCAAGTCAATCACAATTTTCTCATGATCAATTAAATCTCTTATCCACAACTTTTTTTCATAACCCTTCACGTAAATACATTTATAATAACGTGTTACATAATTAATTACTTCATTTAGATTATAATATGATGTATTTCCAGCATTCCAGTTAATTCCATGATAATAATGTGTTACCTAAGTATTTAGACGTTGATATTGATGTGATAATGATTTCCAGTGATAAGGTGGCTTGAATAATGTACATGATAACTCTTCAACATCATCAATTACATGTTGAATTGTAATTGTAGCAAGTTCTTTCACGATAAACTGATTATCAGGACCTCTGAATCCCTGTACATCCAGTATCATTTCCATTTTTATAGGTCGTATCTCGACAACAGTCAACAATGAACTGAAGTATTAAAAAATTTAGCTCAACTATTTTTTATTATCCCCCCACCGCTCTATTTTTTAATTAATTTGATTGGCTTAAAAAATTCCTTTGTTCTATTTTTTAACTGCGCAGTAAATGTTTATTTCTAACTGCGTAGTTAAATTTTCTAGAATATTTATTTTTAGATGATGACGTCATCTAACAGGTCTGAACTTGTTCTTTCCTTTGTTCTTTTTTAACTGCGTAGTAGAATGTTTATTTTTAGATGATGAATCATCCAGTTCCGAGAAAAAACTTTCCAATGTTATTTTAACTGCGCAGTAGAATGTTCCAGAGAGTTTATTTTTAGATGATGACTCACTCGATTCTATTTTTAGATCATGACTCATCTAGTTAAATTTTTAACTGCGTAATAGATGACGTCAAACTTTCCGTCGCGCCATCTAGATCTTAGGTTATGTTGATAAAATCTAGGGAATTTTGTTTTTTTTTCTGGGGAATTTTTGTCATTTTCTAGGGGATTTTTTCAAGTTTCTGGTAATTTTATTTTATAAGGTTGGTACTCATGAGTTCTAGAACTTTCTACTGCGCAATTGATGAGTCATCCCCCACCTATAAAAGCACCGCGCGAGAGCATACTTCATCAAAAAGAAGTACGAGTTCCCTCAATGAAGTACGAATCTCTGCTCGAAATTTCTTTAACGATTTAAAGTTCTTTGTGTGTGTGCATTTTATATTTTTAAAAAATTTTTTTTTTAATAAACAATTTTTTTAAGTGACTACTTGAGTGTTTTACTGATAAATTTTTAAATGAACAATCGTAATGATTTTTTAAAAATTTATATAATACTAGTGTAGTGATAAACAATTTTTAAGTGGTTATTTGAACAATATATAAATTATTTAAGTGTTTTAGTGATAAATTTTTAAATAAACAATCTTAGTGATTTTTTAAAAATTTATTTTTTAATAAACTTTATAAACTACTATGTTTATATAAAAACCACTTAATAAACAATACTAGTGATAAACTTTCAAGTGTAATTATAAACAGTAACTTGAGTGATGAACTTTTGAAAAAATGGCACAAAACGATTTCATTGCGGCGCTTCAGGGTCCAGTAGATTCAATAATTAAATCATTTAATGATTTACGTGATAAGCCATTAGCTAAAGAACATTGCCAGAAGTGTTATCAAGTGTGCGCAGATACAATTGATTACTTCAATGAGATCTTACACGATCCACAAATAAATGTTCAAGTCAGAAGAAGTGTACGTGCAAATATTGTACTTTTATACTGGTATGCTGATCAATTTACACAATTGAGTGGGGAAGTAACTGGTGGTGACTTGCGTGCAAACCGACGTCTCATCAAGTGGCAAGATCTTGAAAATGCATTCTCAAATAACATTACACGGAGAAAAAAATATTGTTCTCAGAAGTATACTGTATAGTTACAGTAAGAATACGCTATAGTTATCTACTAGATTGTTACTGCAACGATCTACTGTATCGTTCTGACAACAATACGGTGGATAGCTCTGAGATCTATACGGTATCGTTCTGAGCCCTATCTGACGTCACGCACATTGAAAATTATATGAGATATTTAAAAACTTTTATCATTCATAAATAAATGATAAGCAAATAACTTTGATTAAATAAAATAATTTATAAAACTGATTTATTAGTTAGTTATAGTCTAAATAAATTTTAAATATAAACATAAATATATTTTTTGATTTTTCCAATTTATTTATTAGTAAATTAAATAATAATTCAGATCTCATTTGTTTATTAATTATTTTTCTTCTATTTACGTATCACATTTAAATTATAAAACATTGACTATATATAATATTTAGATTTTTGGTTATGAATGTATATTTGATTACAAAAAGCATAAAAAAACACTTATCAATAAATATATCAACATAGCTATGGAGATCTTACTCTGTTAATTTATTAATTACCCGTGGGTCCATATTTCAACATCACAATTATTTTTTACACTATTTTTTTTATTAAACGTCTGCTAGCAACAATATTCAAAAGTTGGCGCGAAAATGGATGTTTAGTTAGGTTAGACGGTGCCGTGTGAGGTGACGACTACGGAAACTCGTATAGGGCTCACAGCTATCTAATAAATAGTTACTGGAACGATACGGTATTGTTACCATAAGCATACGTATTGTTGTGGTAACGATCTACGAGTTACTATACTTTAGATCGTTCGAGGAGCAATATTTTTTTTTCCGTGTAGATCAGGATGCGTGGTGAATCAAGCTCATACTGATCTTCGTGCTTTTCTTGATGATGCTCAAGACCTTGTAACTGAAAAAGTTGAAAATATGCTCAGAGATGTTGCTGGGCTTAAAGTAAATGTTGAATTGATTTGCAAATTTCAAAATGTAAAAGCTGATAATGTCATCGAAGAAACAAAGTCATTCAACACAAAGAGCCGAGACATTTTACCCGCAACATCTCTTGCTACTTGGTACAAAGATCATGTTAATGATAAATTATTAAAAAAAGTCGAGGAATTTAATCAAAAAGACTCAGGGTGGAGTTTAACTGAAATCCACAGTTTAATCATTACAATGTCGAGATATGCGCCTCTTCAAGCTGGAGATTCAACGTTTGTGAAGCTACCCGAGGACATCCTAGCGAAAAAAGCAGTTTTAAATATTCAAAATTTTGATGAACACTGTTTTTTATGGAGCGTTGTTGCAGCATTATATCCTGCTAGTAATGGTCATTCTGAGAGAAAAACATCATATCCTCACTTCAGCTCTATATTAAAATATGAAGGTATAAAATTTCCAATCACTTTAAATGATATCCCAAAATTTGAAAAATTAAATGATTTACCAATCAATGTCTATGGGATTGAGTCAGAATTTTGTAATAAAAAATCTGAAAAAAGTACAGTAATTCCTCTGTATCTAAGTAAGCTCATAAAGTCTGATAAAAAAGTAATTCAACTCTTAATGGTACAGCAAAATATTAAATTAAACACAGCTGATTTTGATATAAAAAATTTTCAACCTAAATTTCACTTTGCTTTAATCAAAGATCTTTCACGATTAGTTTGATCTCAAATTTCCAAGGCAAACAAAAAATTATTTTTTTGTAATCGATGCTTGAATCATTTCAGATATGATTAATCATATGAAAATCATAAAGCTGATTGTTTTAAAATAAATAAAGTCCATATGACATTCCCAAAAGAAAAAGATCAAATTTTGAAATTCAAAAACTATCAATACAAAGACACTGTACCTTTTGTTGTGTATGCAGACTTGGAATGTACACTAGAAAAAACCCCAGGAGATGATGAAACTCAGAAGCATGTTCCACACAGTGTAGCATTCTATCAGCATTGCAGTTATGATAATAAATTATCTAAATTCGAATTAAATCGTTCAAAATTTTGTATTGGGTGGTTTATTTTAAAGTTGGAAAAATTAGCAATTGAATACGAAAGATATTTAAAAAATCCTATACCAATGAAACCACTCACCAAACAACAGCAAGAGACACATGATCAGGCAACCGTTTGTCATAT
Source organism: Microplitis mediator (assembly GCF_029852145.1). Lineage (NCBI taxonomy): Eukaryota > Metazoa > Arthropoda > Insecta > Hymenoptera > Braconidae > Microplitis > Microplitis mediator. Next base: position 15,097,434 of record NC_079973.1, on the reverse strand, counting down.
TTGTGAAAAAACGATCACTACAAATACCGACAAGTGTTATGATCACTGTCATTTCACTGGTAATTATCGCGGCCCAGCACATATATCTTGTAATGTTAATTATCCCAAGTCACATGTTATTCCCATAGTCTTTCACAATTTATCCGGCTATGATTCACATTTTTTAATTAAAAGTCTAGCTACATTAATTAAAGCTGATGTAACTTTACTACCAATTAATAAAGAAAAATATATATCTTTCACAAAATCAATAGAAAATACTTCAGTGTCATTACGCTTCATAGACTCATTCAGATTTATGGCATCCAGCCTTGAAAAATTAGCTTCAAATCTTGGTGATGATGAAAAGCTTATAACGAAACTTCACTATTCCGACCCAGATGAATTTAAATTAGTTACACGCAAAGGTATATTTCCTTATGAATATATTTCCAGCATTGATAAACTTAATGACAAGCAATTGCCTGATCAAGTATCATTTTTTTCAAAATTAACAAATGAAAGTGTCTCTGATGAGGATTATTTCTTTGCTCAGCTAGTCTGGAACAAATTTAACATCAACACACTAGGAGAGTACTCAGATTTATATCTTAAAACTGATGTACTTCTTCTAGCAGATGTATTTGAAAATTTTAGACGTAGCTGCTTTGAAACTTACAGTTTAGATCCGTTACATTACTATACTGCTCCCGGTCTGTCTAATGATGCAATGCTAAAATACACTGGTGTGGAACTTCAGCTTTTAACTGATCCTGAAATGGTTCTTTTTATTGAAAAAGGCATCAGGGGTGGGGTATCTCAGTGTACAAACCGATATGCTGCTGCTAATAATCGGTACATGGGTGAGGACTTTGATCCAAGCAAAGCTGAATCATACTTGATGTACTATGATGTAAATAATTTATACGGCGCAGCTATGAGTATGTCACTGCCGACAGGTTCATTTGAGTGGGTTGAAAATGTAGATGATGATGCAAATAAATTTTTAAATGATAATGATGATAGTGTAAGATACATTTTGGAAGTAGACTTAAGTTATCCAGAAAATTTACATGAACTTCACAAGGACTTACCCTTGTGTCCTGAGCACTTTGTTCCGCCAGGATCCAAACACTCAAAATTATCGACAACTTTGTACGATAAAAAAAATTATATTATACATTACAAAAATTTAAAACAATGTCTAGAATTAGGATTAAAATTAACAAAAGTCCACAGAGTACTGCAGTTCAAACAATCACCTTGGCTCAAAACATACATAGATAAAAATACTAACTGTAGAAAATTAGCAAAAAACGAATTTGAAAAAAATTTTTATAAACTGATGAACAACGCTGTATTTGGTAAGACTATAGAAAATGTAAGAAAGCACAAAGATGTACAATTAAAAACCGAATGGGAGGGTAGATTTGGTGTCAAAGAATTGATATGTAAACCAAATTTCCACAGTCTTACTATGTTTGATAAAGATCCCCTCGCGGTTTTCATGATACGGTTTGAACACTGTATTAAAAGAGCATACACGTAGTCGATAACAAGTAGTTTTACCGTATTTATACGGTATGTTTGTGAAATTCAATTACGGTATTCCTACAGAGCTTATACTGCGTTTATACGAAGCTTATACGGCATTTTTACCGTATTAAAACGTTATTTCTACCGTAATAATACGGTACTTCTACTGTATTAATACGGCATTTCTATAAGATTAATACTTCATGTATATGATATTAATACGAAATTTCTACCGTAATAATATCACATTGTTAGCGTAATAATACGGCATTTCTACTGAATTTATACGGCATTTCTACCGAGTTCACACAAAAATTCTACTGATTTAATGAGGTGTTTATACGGAATTTATCCAGTACATGGTAAAAAAACTATATATAATTATTAATGATAAATGGCTCTATATAATTATTTATATTGCTTTACAATGTATTATGTCACTCGTATATTTTTAATCATATAGTAGAGATTCTATAGACTTTTGATTAAAACATTTTTGTTAAAGCTCAAGTTCAAATTCAGAGATAAATTATTTATGGAAACATTGATAATAAATATTTTTGTCATTATGTAATATAGGATGTACTATATTACCATCAAAAAAGGTACTTATCACTCTATCAAATAACGGAGGAGTACCCGAGCCAGAATGGTCACAATTTCGGAATATAAGACTTCTGAAATAAGTTTCTTACCAGGGACACTACAAATCGTAGACGCTACCTAGTGACGCGCACCGAACTATTCTCGCTGCTGCTGCCTAGCACCAGTGACTTCCCTCTCTTCCATATATATCTTTTCTCCCAAGAAATTTTTCTCTCGGTTTGAGTAACTTTTTTTTTTTTTGGTTGGAGCATACGAAAATTCTTTTGTTAAACAAATAGTAATTATTCCAAGAAATTTTATTTTTTTCAAACAAAAAAATGCAATATTGCTACAATAACCTGGCACGGCTTTCTTCAATAAAATATCTCTTATTTTGAGAAATAAAAACTTTTAAAACAATTAAAAATTTTTCGACTAAAGCATAAAAATATGTTAACTTGAGGAAAAAAAATTTTGATTCAAAGTAAAGATTTCAAAATAATTATTTATTTGATGTAAAAAAATTTTTATTTTCCGAATCGTTAAAAAAAATTTTCTTGTATCAAGAATATTTTTCTTAGTTCAAGTTAACTGTGTTTTCTGTGTAGAGAAACTAAAATTTAAAAGACGCGTGAAGGTTCTTATAATGTACAAATAAAGAACTTGATGAGCTAAAAAAAGACTTTTATGTCAAAATACCCATACGACATAAACACTGCAGTGTTTAGACATGTTTCAATTGAAGAATGTAATTTTTAATCATAAAATAATCCTAGTTATTAATATTGATCCTAAATGTATTTCAAAATTATCTGATGTTCTTGCGAATCATTACTACATAGAAAAAACAGTTAACTCGAATCAAGAAAACAATTCCTGATTCAAGAAATTTTGTTTTAACGATTCGGAAAAGTAAAATTTTCTTGCACCAAGTAAATAATTATCTTGAAGTTTTAATCTTGAATCAAAATTTTTTTTCCTCAAGTAAACATATTTTTATGTTTAAATTAAAAAATTTAAACTAGTTTCAAGAGTTTTTATTTGTTAATGAGAGAAATTTTTTTGAAAAAAATTTTTTTGTGAAAGTAAAAATGAACTAGTTCATTTTTATAGCTGTACTTTTTTATTGAAAAATTGAAAGCAGAACATAGTGAAGAGATGAGCCATTTAAGAATGCAAGTAGTAGTAAAACATATTGTATCTGTTATAGAATCTGAAGATTGTTTGTTAATAAAACTGAAAGATATGAAAAGTATTTTTCAGCCTGTAAGAGTGAGACGGCATAATCACTGTATAAATGCAGCATAACCACCATATTTATACCGCATAAATACCGTTTAAATACGGTGCGAACATTATATGAATACCGTGTAACCACTGTTTAAATGAGGTATAGCAACCGTATAAATACGGTATAACCGACGTTTAAGTACAGCATAAAAACCATATAAATGGAGTATAATCATTGTACAAATACGGTATAGCGAGAGCGTAAATACGGTATAAACACAGTATAAATACGGTACAGTCCCTATATAAATTTGGTATCAACACAATATATTTACGGTATTAATACGGTAATAAAATTTCACAAACATACCGCATTTATACCTAGGGTATACCGTAATAATACTTATACCCAAAAAATACTCGGAAAATACCGTAGAAATACCGTTATGGCAATTCCGCGAGGGGATATGGTAATTATTGAGATTAAGAAAGTAAAAGTCTGTTTCAATAAACCTATCTATGTGGGCTTTTGTATTTTAGATTTGTCTAAAACATTTATTTACGATTTTCATTATAATTATGTAAAAAAGAACTTTAAAAACGATGAGTCGAAATTAATGTACACAGACACAGACAGTCTCATCTATCATTTTACTGTGCCAGATGTCTATAAAATCATCAAGCGTGATATCTCAAAGTTCGACACCTCTGACTACCCCACTGATAATGTTTACAATATGCCCCAAGCCAATAAGAAAGTCCTGGGTCTAATGAAGGATGAGAATAATGGTGAAATCATGACTGAATTCACTGGACTCAGGGCTAAATTATACGCATTTAAAACGTACAAGAACAAAAAAGCTAAAAAACGAGCAAAGGGGGTCAAGGGTCCTACGCTCAGAACAATCACGTTTGATGATTTCAAGCTATGTCTTGAAAATCATGTCACATTAACTAAGAAACAATATTTAATAAAATCAACCAGACATGATGTAAAAACAATTGCACAAAATAAAATTGCATTGAGCTGGGCTGATGATAAGCGCCAGCTCATTGACGGCAGCCATGACACCCTACCATGGGGCTATAAAAAAAATGTAGATGATGATGATGATGATGATGATGATGATGATGATGATGATAAAATAATAATTAAAAAAAGAAAATTAATGTAAATAGTTGTAAATAAAAAAATAAAACTTATGTAAATAGTTGTAAATTAAAAAAGAAAACTTATGTAAATAGTTGTAATTATAAAAAGAAAACTTATGCAAATGAAGATTATTTCTAAGTTTTTGTAAAATTAGTTTTAAGGTTTGAAAATAAAAAAATGTATATGGGGCATTCCACGCCAAATCGACCACTTTTGCTGCCATTTGAACTACATATACCTGGATACCAGTACTGTGGACCAGGCACAAAGCTAGCCATGAGATTAGCTCGTGGTGATCCTGGAATTAATCCTCTGGACGCTGCGTGTAAAGAACACGATATCGCATACTCGTATAATCGTGAAAATTTGGAAGCACGTCACGAGGCTGATCAAATACTTGCTGAGAAGGCGTGGCAACGTTATCAAGCAAAAGACGCTGGTAAAGGTGAAAAAGCTGCTGCGTGGAGTGTAAATAAAATCATGAAGATAAAAAAAAGATTTGGTATGGGGCTGAAGAAGAGAACAGCTAGCAAGAGAAAGCCCAGTAAGAGGAAGACCAGCAAGAAAAAAACTGGCAAGGGAAAGGCCAGCAAGAGAAAGACTAGTGTAAAAAAAAAGCAAGTAGCACTAAGACAAGTTGTCACAGCTGCCAAAAAGTCCATGACTTCTGGTGGTGATCCAATCAAAACAGCATTGAAGGGTGCTCGTCAGGCTGTTAAAAAATCTGGTGGGAAAAAAAATATCAGGCTGCCTCGAATTTTACCAGTTCCATCTAAAGTTGGTGGTATACTACCATTTTTGATACCACTTTTTGCTGGCTTGAGTGCCACAGGAGCTTTAGCTGGAGGCGCTGCTGGTATAGCAAAAGCTGTAAATGATGCGAGTGCTGCTAAAAATCGATTGAATGAGAGCAAACGTCATAATTTGCAAATGGAACAAATATCCATGGGTAAAGGCTTATACTTGAAGCCTTACAGGCGTGGTATGGGCTTATACTTGAGACCATATCCAGTAGGCAGAGGATGCAAGTCAAAAAACAAGTAGAGCTACCACATCGAGCACTCACAAACATCGACTTACTAAAGTACGCTAAAGCTCTAAAAATTCCAAACTTTCGTGGTGTTTTTATGAGAAACGATTTACCTGAAACTGGACCGAGAAAAAATGAATCAGCTATTATTAATCTTGATGATAAACATGGACCTGGTACTCATTGGGTTGCATACAAGAAAAATAATGATAAAGTTATTTATTTTGACAGTTTTGGTAATTTACAACCACCACAAGATCTTATGGAATATCTCGATGTTGGTAGCGTGAAATATAATCACAAAAGATATCAGGATTTTGATACAATTATATGTGGACACTTGTGCCTCAAATTTCTTACTGGACAACTATAAATTGATGTGACTTTGTTTACAACACATCAGTCATGGCTGAGTCATTCACATTAACACTGACAGGATCTTCATCCGAGTTGGAGGCTAACTACTTCCCTCCAATTGAATTATCAGCAGCTAAAAATTATGTTCTGGGACTTGTAGAGTTATTAACATTTAATTCGATACCAAATATCGATGTGGGTGCTAATAAATTCTATGTCTCTTATCCTGTGGATAATATTGATATCGGAAAAATTGATACAAATAATGTTGATGAGAAAAAAATAGTCAAGAAAAAAAGAGCTAAGAGAAATGCTGCAATAATTACAAAGTTTGATGACAATATCTCAGTGACGGAAAAGAATATAGAAGCTGAAAAATATGAAACTATTGAAGAGAGAGTCTTGACGATACCAACAGGAAGTTACGAGATAATTGACATTGAAAAATATATTCAAAAGAAATTACGAAGACTCAGCATCAGCATCAGAGCCAATAATAATGAATTGAGAAGTGAGATAAAATGTGATCAATTTATAAATTTTAGACCTCAAGATTCTATTGGTCGACTATTGGGATTTACAAATCGGAAGCTGATGCCACATAAAACTCACTCATCAGATTTACCAGTGAAGATATTAAAACTCAATGCTCTGAGAGTTGAGTGTAACATCACGTCTGGTGCTTACATAAATGAACACAAAGTTCACACTATTCATGAATTTTTCCCAAGTGTACCACCAGGATATAAGATTGTTGAATTGCCATCACACGTCATTTATCTGCCGATCGCCGTACAAGCAATACAAAATCTCAGACTGAGAATTGTAGATCAAGACGGAAAACTGGCTAATTTCAGAGGCGAAATGATAACCATAAGACTGCATATAAAGTCTATAAAATAATGGGTATCGTGTATGAAACAAAAAGTGGTGCTGGGTATAAAAATACAGCAACATGGTCAAGCAACATCAGTCACCGAGTACCTCACAAAGTGTTAACACATCAGAACACTCAGTTTCTACAGAGCCTAGGACTAAAATTACGTGGAAAATTAAGAAAATAAAAATTTATTTTTGCTGTTTGACGTGTACACGACCATGACAGCGGAAATCTTAAATATTCAACGACAAATCATTTTTGATGCGTCAATTGCACACTATGAAGCGCATGCTCATCTCCCGTATGCTTCATCAACATTCAACAACAGCGATGAAATAAGAATTGCTGTTCAACACCAAGATTTGTGTCTTCTTCCAAGCAAAAGTACATTACATGTGTACGGAAAATTTACAAAGTCCGATGGTACAGCTGTGAGTGCAACGACTCACATGGTCAACATGACAGTTTGTCATATGTTTGAAGAAATACGTTACGAACTCAATGGTGTTGAGATTGATCGTAGCAAAAATGTTGGTATCACAAGTCTCATGGAAGGATACACATCACTAAGTCCTGCTCAAGAAAATATACTTGAAAATTCAGGCTGGATTATGGATGAAGCTGTAAACAAATTACACAATGACAATGGTTTCTTTGATATATCTATACCATTGAGTCTCCTGCTTGGTTTTGCTGAAGATTACCATAAAATTGTCATCAATGCAAGACATGAATTAATTTTGATAAGATCAAATTCTGATTTGAATGCATACATTATGGCCACACCTGCTGCTGGAGCTCATGCTGAAGTTGTTAAAATTACACTACAAAAAATCGAGTGGATTGTACCATACGTGACTATGGCTGATAAACAAAAAATTGAAGCTTTGAATTATATTACAAGTGATCCAGCTATCTCAATCAGTTTCCGTGCTTGGGAGCTGTACGAGTATCCTCTATTACCAAATACTTCGAAGCACATATGGGCAGTCAAAACTTCTACGCAGCTTGAGAAACCACGTTTTGTCATTCTTGGATTTCAAACAGTAAGAAAAAATGACGCAACTCAAAATGCCAGCGTGTTTGATCACTGCAACATCAGAGATATAAAATTATTTTTAAACTCTCAGAGTTATCCTTATGGGAATTTGAATCTCAACATTGCAAATAATCAATATGCTCTGTTGTACGATATGTATATAAATTTCCAAATTTCATACTACAACAAAGAACCAGAGCCACTGCTGACAAAGAAAAAATTTTTGGAACAAGCGCCACTGTATGTTATCGATTGCTCGAAACAAAACGAATCAATTAAATCTGGACCAGTGGACATTTGCCTAGAATTTGAATCTGCAAATCAATTTCCTGCGCAGACATCAGCTTATTGCCTCATTATACATGATCGCATAGTCGAGTATAATCCCATAAGCAGCATCGTACGAAAACTAATATGAAGAAGACTATTCAATTTAATCCAACGCCAACCATACATTACATGTATGTATGGAGATTTGCACATGAACAAGCAAGAAGAAGCGAATGGGAACAAGCAGCAAGAGATCGAGAACGATTTAAACAAAGAATTAATAAATTAAAATATAATTATTGAACCTGTATTAATTAAAAAACTTACATTTATAAAGAAATAAACTTTTTTATATTAACGTATATTGTTTAAATGAAGGAACAACGGCTTTACTGATCTGCTTTATTGACATCAATTTATTATTTTGCGGGTAACGTTTCGTTAATGGTAATTAACATCTTCAGACTCATATCTATATAAAAGTTATGGGTCTGAAGATGTTAATTACCATTAACGAAACGTTACCCGCAAAATAATAAATTGATGTCAATAAAGCAGATCAGTAAAGCCGTTGTTCCTTCATTTAAACAATATAAAAGTCTGATCGTTTCAATAAATTCAACATAAAATTAACATATATTGTTTTTATTATTTTTAACCTAAAATATACATTTAAGTCTTACATAACCTTAAATATTTTACATAACCTCAAATACATACGAAACTATAGTATTATTTTTCTTAACCTTAAATATTTTACATAACCTCAAATACATACGAAACTATAGTATTTTTTTTCTTAACCTAAAATATACATTTAAGTCTTACATAACCTCAAATACATAATAAACTATAGATATTTTTCTTAACCTAAAAATATACATTGTTTCAGTCTTACATAACCTCAAATATATAATAAATTATAGATATTTTTCTTAACCTAAAAATATACATTTTTTCAGTCTTACATTACCTCAAATATAGAATAAACTATAGATATTTTTCTTAACCTAAAAAGTACAATTGCAGCAATCTTTTCTGAATGGATATGCAAGGCTATCAGGGATATCATCATAGAAAAGAGAATGATCTCGACACCTTTGATATCCAATTAATTTTTCATTATTGTGTAATCGTTCCGGTAGTTTGTGCCAAGCGAAATCGATTTGTTGGGTTGCATTTTCAATGATAAATGCAACATCAAGACATGCGATATCTTGATTATCCATACACAGTAAGTTCCCCAACTGATTGAAGATCTGAACCGACTTTTCATAGGTCGGTTGGTTTCCATAACAAGTCCAAAACCACTTCTTGAAAAATTGAACATTTTGATAAGCACATGAAGAATAAAACTTTTTCTTATGATGAACATGGTATGGACAGCGATGTTTTGGAAAATCATAAGCATCAAATAGAGAAAAATGTCTTAGTTTTTCCATATCAATTATAGGTACAACAGAGTCAATTAGATCATCAAGCCATTTTTTCTTTCGTTCACCTTGAACGTAAAAGTAACGTGCATTTTTCACCAAAATATCTAGATTTTCTTTCAATGATTCATATGGTTGTACGCCAGATGTCCATGAAATTGAATGTTGAAGTCCACAATGATCAACACTTTTTTGCATTACTGCAACATCAATCTGATCTAAAGGTGGTTCAAATAACCAATGTTCACATTGCACACGTTTATATGGATTGACTTCAACACAAATATCACTTGCACAAAGTTCTTTTATCACAAATCTGCCATCAGGCATCTCAAAACCCACAAAATCAATTATTAGTTCCATTATTGCGGTTTGTTAGCTTTAAACAATGACTTAGTTAATAAGAATGTGATTTTATGACACGCTTCTTCGTAATCATTGCGATCATTAAAGTTCAATAATAATTCTTTCCAATGAGACAGTTGTAAGTTGATTTCTTTTCTTGGGATAGCCAATTCCTTTTTTTTTTCCTCATTCGCGTTTCTATAATAATAGGAATTTGGAATAGCACCGTCATCGAAAATATCACTTTCTTCGCTTATGTCTTCGAACTCAATTTGGGCCTCATGGTCACACACATCCGTGCATACGTGAATTCTATAAAAAAGTTAATAATTGAATAAATATTCAAAGCTAAATTAATGAAACATGTAATAAATCTTAACATACCTTGAACCTTGACGAGCCATTTTTTATGACTTTCCAAGCATGCGTAATTGCAGTTTTTCCGTTTTTTCACTAATTTCAAATAGATTCTTCGCTAACTTTCTTTTTTCAACACAGCCTGGACACGATACTTCTCGCGCACTTTCAATAATGTCAATATTTTCGGCAAATGCAATTACATCATTAATAAATTTACCAATATCCTCGGGAGGTATGTCACCAAATAACGATTCAATAATATCGTCAAGATTATCAGTGTACGGCCGGTTATGTAAGAGAAAAATTCTTTCACTTTCACTGAATTTATTATCCATTTGCACAAGCTGTTAACTAGAACGTTTCTCGATGTAGACTGACTGCTGCTGCGAGCTCAGCGCTCAGCTCAGTATCCCCACTCTAGGCCGAAAACAAATTCAAACCTGTTAGATGACGTCATCTACTACGCAGTTAAAATAGAAAGTTTTTTCTCGGAACTGGATGAGTCATCATCTAAAAATAAAAATTATACTACGCAGTTAAAAATAAACAAAGGAAAAACCAGTTCAGACTTGTCAGATGACGTCATCATCTAGAACATTCTACTGCGCAGTTAAAAAGAACAAAGGAAAAAACAAGTTCAAACCTGTTGGGTGACGTCATCATCAGATAAAAAGAGGGGGACTACACCACTAGATGGCGTGCTCTTGCATGCTTCTCGCATGTACCCTTACATACCCCAGTTTCAATATATAAAACTTTAAATCATATATTTACGTGTACATATTGTATTAATCAGGGTAGGCTACGCTAGTGTCAGCTCTGGGGTTACGCACAAACACGATGTCAAAACCTGTAACCTGATAGGCAAGCCGAGAACCCACACTAGTCATTAATGGAAATTGTACATAATTTTACGTAAATTGTACATTAATAAAAATTGTACATATTTTTTCAAAAAAATTTCCCACACAAAATATACACGAGGCGCCATCTATCATGAGCTCAAAATGGCGGACATGAGCTCAAAAAATGAGCTCAGACGGTAGAAAAGACCGCCAAAATAACATCAATTAGCTTCAAAATGATGTCAAAAAGGTCCCAGATAAGCTCAAATGATGTCAAAAAGGCCGCAGATAACCAACAGTCGATACATTATCGATAACCAACAGTCGATACATTATCGACAGTCGATAACCAACAGTTGATAACTTACCATCCGCCGGTACAACAGATCAGGGGTTCGTGTCCATAATGGGCCAGAATCAGCTTTACCTCTCTACTTTTTTTCGTTACTATATGGAAAATAACTGTACTCACATTGATTAATCAGTATCAAATCTTGTATGATTACTTCAGAAATCGTCTCATACAATCTTATTCATTCCCAAAATCTACTCAATTGTAAACTTTACATTTTTCGAAAATTTATAAATACTTATAATCACAATATTATAGCTTCTGTTTCTTATAGATTCTGATAATTTATATGAGAATTTTAAGAAACAAATTTTTTTGATGCACCATCTATGAGAAAATAATTGTATCAGAATTTTTGAGATTTTTCGTGGACAAATACTGATCGTTTTCTCATAGCCAATTTTTTTTCTGAGATTTTATAAGACCTTTTCCACAGGGGAGTCTAGGAAAGTGACTAAAGTAAGATGGGTTGTCGAAGCGGTTCATGGCGCAATTTTCCAAAAGTTTCGGCTCTTAGATAATGTTTTAGACAACAAAATCCTACCGAAGGTAAGGTCTCTTTGTTGCATCGCTGGATACCTACAAAATGAATATGGTAAGAGACATATTTCCGACATAAAACTACACGATAAGATCATTAAAAATATGATTGATAGACAAGCTATAAAAAATACACTTGCTGACGAGGTCCTGATTAACCACTGGAATCGGCGAATACAACCTTTCCATCAACTGCTTGCTTCAGAAGTTCCTGATTTTCCTGAGCTTTCTGAGGTGGAGTAAAAAATACTTTTCACTGGCACTTACCAGCTCTCACACACTATTTCTTATTTAGCTGAACTCATGGGGAAAGAGAATAATTTTCATGTGCTGTACGTCAAAAAAGCACCTAATATTTTAAAGTTGCAAGTAAAATCGCGACACATTAATAGCAAAACCTACCGATGTTATATTGACTACAAACCCAATGGAAAAAGTCACCAAGACATTCGGCGTTATTGCTGTGACTGTCCAAATGGTAATTGAACAGTTGGGTGTTGCTCTCACGTGGCAGCAGTTATATATTATTTATCAAATGCAAGATATAAATCTCATATAGTTCGGCCAGCAGAAATATTATCTAGTCTTTTTTCTATTAATAAAGATCATGTTGTAATTAATGAAGATAGTGATGATGATTAATAAAAATTATCATTTATAAATATGAGATTAATTATTATTGGAAAACTATCAATTCATTTTCTTTCAAACTTTTCATACCCAATACTAAAAAAGTAAAAACTTAATACAATTTAAAAGCGATAACGTAGTAGTCGTGAGGTGGTCCAGTTACTTTAATAGTTTTTTTTTTTAAATGTTGCACCTCTCGGATTTTAATGAAACTTGGCACGCTGTTAGACAAGATATATACAATTATTATATATATTTTTTTAAAGTGGTAAATCAATTAGATCTAATAGAAATCAATTGTGAAAATATTAATTTGTAATTTTTTAATACTTTTATTCAGGCTTAGATTATAGGAAAATGGTATGGAATAAACTGTAAAGTGTACCATAAACACTAAAATTGGTTTTATATCTTAAGTTTTGGTGGTTGACTTAAGAGTCAATACATAGAATAAAAAGAAAAATATGTCAAATGGTGCAGTGTAGCACGGAACAGAAAAATTTCAAACTAAATCTTGAAATCAAGCTAATTTATACCTTTGGTATACATGTACAATTTATTAATGCTTAAATAACACCTAAATAAGCAATCACATCTTTAATCCGCCGACAAATGCCTGAGAATGAAACAAGTCTCTTGGCATTTTGAATATTTTCGGATTTATGCTTGATATAAACAGGTGGAGCCGCTATTCTAAACAATTACCGCTGCATGCATATATGTGCTACATATACTATTGTGCGTGAAAATTATTTATTGTAAAAAGATATTGGTACTTATTCACATGAATTATTGTCGTTGGTTACAGAGTAAAATTTAGTTTGAACCTTTGTGTTTCAATAATCCTGGATATTATAAGGCATTGAATCGAAATTAATTGTGTAATTGAGTGGTTATGGTGAGTTAATAAATATTTGTGAAAGTTTACTTTATTAAGATAATTAAAATCATGGTGAACCAAATGAATAGTGATAATAAGAAGCGAAAGAAACCAAGACCTAAATCACGGAAATTTTCTTGTCGACAAACGTAAGTACTTTTTATTACAATTATAATAGTTGGTGGAAATTAGTTATCCAAAACGATATGGTTTCATCAAAAGTAGACTAAGTATGACGTCTCTTTCATTTTCTTTGCTTTTGAATATAGTTTCTGAAAAAAAAAAAAAAAAAAAAAAAAGACAGAAAAAACGACTCAAAACAATCTTCTACTTTTTTCTTTACTATTGAAAAAAAAAAAAATCTTTCAAAGCTTGCCACATTCAATAGTGAAAAAAATTTCTTTTTTTATTTTTAATTCTGAGGTTCTATATGGGGTATTCCACGCTAAATTGACCACTGTGGATCCCGACCCCTTTTTATTTGGCAGGAAATTTCTCTTTTTCTACCGAATCCAAAAAATTTCTCATAATTTTTTCACCCAACCCACCTACCCACCCAATTTATTCTTTTTAAATAGCTATAACTTTTTGAAAATTTGACTGATCGAGACTTTTTTTTTTTCGAAATTGTTGTTTTATTAATGTACTTTTCGAAAAATAATACAAAAAGCATATTGCAACCTATCTTCATTGTTTTTTTAACTTCCCGCTTAGAAAACTGTAAATTTTCGAAAATTCGGGAAGTTATTGTTTACACCCCGATTTTCGAAAATCGACTTTTCATCAGATGTCGACGTTTTGAGGTCCTAGGAAGCTATTCTGACTATTTTCAGAATGATGTCCGAGTTTATGTATGTGCGTGTGTGTGTGTGTGTGTGTGTGTGTGTGTGTGTGTGTGTGTGTGTGTGTGTGTGTAAACTCTTTGTAACTTTTTAACAAATGAATCGATTTGGATGGTTGAGGTGGCAATCGAAGGAGCTTGTTGGCCCTCAACTTTCCTAAAAATTTCAGATCATTTGATCCAGTAGACTCGGAAATACTGGCAAATTACAAAAAAAAAAAAAAATGACACACAGACATAAGATCACAATAGAAGTGAAACTTTTTTAATAGTTAAGTCGGACTACATAAACAAATAAATAGATTAATTCAAATATAAATATATATATATTTTTATAAATATATATATATATATATATATATATATATATAAAATATTGGCCATTAGATCTTGTCGGGTAGAATAGCATCGGAAAAAAAAAATTTCTGGAAATAAAAATATGTATAACTATTTTTCTACTACATGTGAAAATTAAAAAAATAATAAATTATAAAAAGAAAATTCAACATTTAAACATATATGTATGTTAATTGAATGCAAAATTATAAATATGTTATGTAAAATGAGTGAATAAAAAAAAGTCCCAATAAAAAGTTAATAAAAAGTAATTACTACAAAGAAAGATATATCTCCATATAAATTATTGTATAAAATTTAATTTCAATAAATAAAAACATGAATAATTGAAAAAAAATATAATTATAAAAGTATTAAATCATTTAAATATATTTAAAATATTTTTTATCATTCATGCAATATAAGTGCTATCTTGGCGCACGCTCTTTTGTTCGCCAAATAGCTGTTTGCCCATTCAACTGTTTCCACGACATTTGTGTGCGTTAAACGATTATCTGCGTGCGACAAGTAAATTTGAGTGCGACAAGTAAACTTGTCGCACTCAAATTTACTTCTTGTCGCATGCAGATTATCGTTTAACCCACAAAAATGTCGCGGCAACAGTTGAATCAGCAAAAAGCTACTTGGAGAATAAAACAGCGAGCACTAAGATAGTACTTATATTGCATTAATGATAAAAAAAACTGTGTTCAATTCGTGCGGTGTTGTCGATTACCCACTCGAGCGAATGAGCGCACTCACTTCGTTCGTGCGCTCAACTTCGCTCTCGTGGGCAATCGACAACTTACCGCACTAGTTGTACAATATACTATTCTTTCATTGAATAAATGAATAAATGAAAGTATGCAATTTTAAAGCTAAATAAAAAAAAATTACTAAAAAAAATAATAATTCTAAAAACAAACATCTGCATAACTAAACATGTATATAGAACAATTATGTAAAATGAGCATCTTTATAAATAAAATATCTATAAAAAATTGACTGTTTTTGAACATCTTTATAAAATATGATATCTATAATTAAATTTGATTTGATATCATATTTTATAGAGATGTTCAAAAACAGTCATTTTTTTTAGATATTTGATTTATCGAGATGTTCATTTTTATATAATTTTGTTATATACATGTTTATTTATGCAAATGGTTAGTTTTAGAATTTTTTTTTATAGTAATGTTTTTTTAGTTCTCTTAAAAATTACATACTTTAAGTTATTCATTTACTCAATTAAAGTAAACATTTTAGATATATTACATGACTTTATACTTATAATCACACTTTCTTTCATCAATCGCATGAGCTTTTATATGATCATATATGATTATATATAAGCATATAAAACTTCACCTGGTATTGTTATAAAGTTATATATAACTTTAAATAAAATCACATCAAATGCTATAAAATTCTTATAAGATCATATGAATCCTTATAAGAAATTTATAAGATTATGTGAGCTTTCATATAATAATATATAAACATATATGTTTATATATGATTCTATAAAAACTTTTTCCCGGGTTTATACAAAATCACATCAATTTTTATAAAATTCTTATAAAACTATACAAATCCTTATAAGCTTTTTATAAGATCATATGAACTTTTATATGATCATATATAATTATATATAAGCATATAAAACTTTATCTAGTAATTTTATAACGTTATATATATCTTTATATAAAATCATATCAATTTTTATATAGTACTCACAAGAGTATATTAATTCTTATAAGAACTTTATAAGATCATATAAGATCTTATGTAATCATATATAATTTTCATATATTTCTTATATGATCATATATAAATTGTATATAAACATATACATATATATATATGTAGTTTCAACATTTTGGTAACGCATTTTTTTTAATAGCTTAAAATGTTTCTGATTGCATGTCTTTTGATGGCTTTTCAGGATTTTTGATGTAACTTCACTGTTATTGATATACATCAAATTTACGATCGTTTCAACATTTTGGTAACTATATATATACAAATTAACCGAACTATGCATTTTGGTAACGAACGGTATTTCTAGTCCTTCGGCTGAAGAGGTGAGCCCGTATATTTTGTTGACACCGGCTAAATCTAACTGTATCTTATGAATTTTGAGCTAAGGATCACAAAAATCGGCTCCATTTCGTTCAAAAGTGCTGCAAACAATTATTCATAACAATTTAATTGTTTAAATCGAAGTAAGTCCCGAACCGCTGGTTTGTTGGGGCAGTTGATTCGAAACAAAATGTTCAAAATGAAAAAATACACAAAAAAGGTATCATTCGTTTTTTTTTTTGTGTCTCAAATATTTCGCGAGATATGATAAAAAATCGAGCTGGCGCTCGGACCTCTCCCTCTCGCACGAGCAGCTGCCTATATGCGAGCTCTCTCTCCGCCAAATTGCGTGAGATGCTTGATAGGCCGGAATTTTTCTAAGTTTTTTACATTTAAAAATGAAAGAAAAAAAAAATCGTTAAAATATCGATAGTACCAATCGACAGCATTTTTTCTGAAACGGATTTCTATCGTATCGTCCAAAGACTTTTTTTTTTTTTGTTAGCTAATGTTATAAACAAATGGAATTTTTCAAAGTCCAAATTGGATGGAAAAAATCGAAAAAATGTTGATAGTACCAATCGACGGCATTTTTTTCGAAACGGATTTCGATCGTATCGTTCAGACGTTTTTTTTTTTTTTGTTAACTAAAGTTATAAACAAGTGGATTTTTTCAAAGTCCGGATTAGATTGGAAAAAATCCATTTGTTCATAACATTAGTTAACAAACAAGAAATAGCAAATTTTGCAGCCAACTTTTTATCAATTTGCACAGCATATTGCACTCATATTGTAGTCAGTATCTAATAAGTCTGAAGTTGACCTATATTTGTCGTCAAATTGAAGAAAAATTTTGGAAGCAACTTGAAATTTAACTTACCCGAAATTGGACAGCAAAAGAAACCCTAACCGTACAGTTTGCTTTAGCAAAAGTTTATTTTACAAAAGTTTCCTTGAATTTTTCGTAAAATTTTCGTCTACTTCAGACTTTTCTGTTTTTTACGACAATTTGTATGCAACTTGAATTCAATTTGACGTAAATTTACCACCCGAATTAGAATACAAGTTTACTTCAAAGGTTGACTAGAAAAAAGTTGTCGTCAATTTTCAGGCAAATTTTGTGTCGATTTATTGTTAATTTGACTTGAAAAATTGTAAAGTATTTTTTTACCGTCAAATTGTAGACATTTTTCTGTATAAATTTGGTTACATTCTGAAATGGTAAGAAAATACATTACCGACTTTTTTTATCGTGAAAAGTTACCCCTAAATTGAAAAAAAATTAACTGCAAATTTTTCTTTTCAACTTTTGCTGTCAAATTATCGGCAAAGTCAGGCAGCAAATTTCAGGTAATTTTAACATAAACTTACTGTCAATTTCAAGCTAAAGTGGCTATTAGGGAAGAGCAGAAGTTTGCTAAGCAACCTTGGTTCTCTGGGTAGGCAGGTAACGATTTAGTTCAGTCAAGCACGTCCATTGTTGTTGAAAATTTATAAATTTGAAGCTTGCAAAAACTTGCTGCCAAGTTCATCAATTGAGATTGTTAAACTAACATTTCATTAAGTTTTCCTGGCTATCTGGTTAGTTACTTTCTTCTAAAACGCTAACTATAATGAAAGTTTACGGTAATATCTATGCAAAAGTGCTGAATTAACTGGCAGGCATTTTAAATTGACATCTACAAACGAATAACAAGAAATTATTCTTAATTATAACTAAAATACTATTCGAAATAAATTTTTTTGGCTATTATTAATAAACGTGCATAATTTTTATAAAAATATAAATAAAAATAATAATAATAATGATAGTTACAATAAAAAATCATGAAAAAAAATTTCAATAAAAGTATAAAATAAAAAAAAACTAATCGAATGTACTAGGTGTGCATCACAATTTAATTAAGCAAAGTGATACTTAATTTAAATTCATTTTCGATAAATGACTATAAGGAATGAAACTTATTGATCAAATGCATACCAAGTACATTCAGGTCGTTTTATTTATTTATTAGTTTTTTTTTTGCATTTTTACTAGAATTTCTCTCATGATTTGTAATTTTACAAGCTACTTGGTATTTTTAAAGATTTTGTAAAATGAATTGTTTTCTTCTGTAAAAAGTGTTGAATGTGTACTTGACACGATTTTTTACAGAAAATCTGTTTTTGGTAGGATAATAATATAGCTTAATTAGCACGTATAACGATGGATTAAAAATGTTAAAATTTCAAATGGCGATAATTCAGTCAGGATATATTTTATCTGCAGAAGATTTCTACAGATCATGTCACAGAATATTAAATCAGCAAGAATGATGATAATATGATATTTTCCAAAAGTTCAGTTGTAAACTTCAGAATTTTGGTTTAAACATAAACCTATTTGAATTAAACATCTGATGATAAATTAAAAATTAAAAAATTTTAGATCCACATAATCAAATGACTATTTATTTTTTTTACTGAATAGTTAAAACCAATTCTGTACATGATCTTGTTAGATGAAATAGTAATGAATAATCGTGCAGCGTTTAGCATATCATAAATTCAGATCTCAAATCTATTGTTTTGACATTTTTTATACTAATAGTAGTCCATATGGACTGGACAATATTTTGAAAAATTAATGAAACCATATGGGTAGGAAATAAGTTTCTATGTGTTTATCTCACAATCATTTTTTGAATCAATTTATCTATTTTTCTGTAGTAATTAAAAATTTTATGTGCCATTTAGCATAGTTTATTTAAGCCATAAGTTATAAAATTAGTGCCCTATGAGATTCTTCATATTTTTATAATACATCTCACTATCAATTAATTTCAAATGTCAGAAATAATTTCTATGTACGCATATTGTTAAATAATAATCTTTATAAGTGATAATGAGCGTGAAAAGGAATTTTTTCATCATGGCGATTAGGATGTTTCAAAAAAAGTCGATAATTTTTTTTTTTCGATTGCATGTGAAATTCTTGTTATATATGTTAAAAAAAAAATTCTGTAAAAATTTGAGCCCTTAATATTAACTTGAAGAGCTGCATCACCGAATTTGAAGATTTACCATTGATTTAACATGGAAAAATGATTTTTTAACCTTCATTTCTCCTGCAAACTATGTAGAACATTATTTTTCGGAAAAACCATCACTGTTCCTTCTTCAGTATTAAATTCTGTAAGAAAAAGCTCTTAGGGTCCAGTCTCTCTTTGATTTGTTTTTCAAAGCGTTTGAGCCCAAGTTTGAATTTGTTGGAACCTTCCATTGTATGAAAAATGTTTTGCAAACGATACCGAAATGTTGAATCCAAAAAAATATAGCTTTCCGTAATGTGACTGAAATGTTGAATTTAGTAGATTGTATTTCAGTATAATATTTTGGAAAATGCATTGGACTATTTTGTCGACCAAATGAATTATTCAATAGACTTCCTTTAATTTTCTACAAAATAACACAGTTATATTACTAACTAAATTCAAATTTTCAGCCTAGCATCAGCTATTCAATTTTCGTGTGATGACGTGGAAACAAAAAATGCGATTTTGAGGATCAGAATTTTTATTATCAATATTCATTTATTATTTAAATGAAGTAAATTATTTACACGCTTTCTTCAAACTATTATCTAAATAAGAGTAACATTACATTCTTATTTTTGACTGAAATTTTTATATTTAATCCATCGTCAACTCTTTGATTTTTTCGTTAAGGAATTTAAACCCAAATTTGAATTTATTCGATTGTTCGATTGTATCGGAACGATACTCCCAACGATACCGAAATGTTGAATCCGACAAAAAAGACCTTTTGGTGACGTTACTGAAATGCTGAATTCAGCTGATGACATTTCGATAACGTTACTGAAATGTTGAATTTGCCAGATTGTATTTTGGTGACGTTACTGAAATGTTGAACTCGGTAGATTGTATTTTCCCGGGAAAAAATGATCAGACCTGACCATGCCTGTTCATGTATGATCAGGCCTGAAATTAGACCTGATCATGTCTGTTCATGTATGATCAGGCCTGAAATTGGACATGATCAGGCCTGATCATACCCGTTCATGTCAGTTCATGTCTGAAGCATTAAATACACTCAGGCCTGTTCATGACTGTTCATGTCTGTTCATGCCTGTTCATGTCTGAAGCGTTAAATACAGTCAGGTCTGATCATGCCTGTTCATAGCTGTTCATGTCTGTTCATGCCTGTTCATATCTGAAGCGTTAAATACGCTCAGGCCTGATCATACCTCTCCATGCCTGGTCATGTCTGTTCATGTCTGTTCATAGATATAAAATTTTGTTGACCAAGAATCTATCACGTATAAGATTTTTATAACTTAAAGTTCATACGAAACTTACTTTTCAACTAAATCTCTTAGGTCAGTGGGTAGCGAGTGAAACTTTCAAGTGCAAGGTCTACGGTTCAAATCCTGCACACCGCCGATTTTTTTTTATTATTTATAAAATTAATTATATATAATTGTATGTAGTTATTAGGGTGTTTCATATTTAGGCGATAATTTTTTTTTCTGTCCTACCTAAAAAAACTAACAATTTATAGAGCAAAAAAAAAATTCCTGCTTGAAAAAAAATTCTAAGTCAATTAGGGGCTTAACGCATCGGAAAATTCGATTTCCCATTTAAATAACATGGGAAAAAAAATTTTTTTTGGTTTGGAATTTCATACCTCTGCAATGGCTTATTATACGATTTAGCCCAGCATACATTTTTGTAGGAAATTGAACGTTCTACAGAAAAAGTCTCTTATCAATTTTTGATAAATCTATCTGTTCAAAAGTTATTGGAGCTCGAAGTCAAAATAGAGTAAATTTCGAGATCTTTTTACTTTGCCGTCGAAACTATCGAACTTATCGCAAAATGTCATCAAATCTTTTTTGTAGACAATTTTATCCCCCACAAATTATCTCTGATTAATTTTTTTTAAATTCTGCATTGTTTTCTAGTTATTTCCATTTTAATGCCAAGCTCTTAAAATCGATCAGAACACTATTTTTTTAGGAGCTTGGCAACGATACCAAAATGTTGAATCCGACAAAAAAAGACCTTTTGGTAACGTTACTGAAATGCTGAATTCAGCTGATTACATTTTGGTAACGTTACTGAAATGTTGAATTTGCCAAATTGTATTTTGGTAACGTTACCGAAACGTTGAATTCGGTAGATTGTATTTTGGTATATGTTTTAAAAAATGCTATTAGACTATTATATTGACGAATTGAATGATCGACAAGAATTCTTCAAACTTTTCACGGAAAAGGACAGTTATTCCACCAACTAGATTCGAATTTTCAAAATTTTAAGACGAGCATTAGCTATTTAATTTCCGTATGCATATGTTAAAACTGAAACTGCAATTTTAAGAATCAAAATTTAAATTATCAGTATTCATTTGTTATTTAAATAAAATGAACTATTAACTAAATTTCCTTAGACTATTATCTGAATAAGTGTGACATTACATTCTTTTTTTTGACTAAAATTATTCTATATAATCCATCGTCAGCTCTTTGATTTGTTTGTCAAGAAATTGAAGCTTGAATTTGAATTTATTCAATTGCTCAATTGTATCAAAATGGTACTGTCGACGATACCAAAATGTTGAATCCGACAAAAAAAAGACTTTTTGGTAACGTTACTGAAATGCTGAATTCAGCTGATTACATTTTGGTAACGTTACTGAAATGTTGAATTTGCCAAATTGTATTTTGGTAACGTTACCGAAATGTTGAATTCGGAAGATTGTATTTTGGTATTATATTTTAAAAAACGCTATGAGACTGTTATGATAACAAATTGAATGATTGACAAGACTTATTCGAACTTTTCACGGGAAAGGACAGTTATTGTACCAACTAGATTCGAATTTTCAAAATTTTAAGACTGGCATCAGCTATTTAATTTTCGTATGCTCATGTTAAAACTAAAACTGCGATTTTGACGATCAAAATTTTAATTATTAATATTCATCTATTATTTAAATGAAGTGAAATATTAACTAAATTTCGTCAAACTGTTATCCAAAACAGTGTAATATTATATAATCATTTGAGACTGAATTATTTGAGGCATTAATACAAAGTGTTACTGTTGCTACGCATGCGATAAAAAAACTTTAGGTAACGTTACTGAATTATTCAATTGTATTGAAAAAATTTTGGTAACGTTACCAAAATGTTCAATCCAACAAAAAAATACCTTTTGGTAACGTTACTGAAATGGTGAATCTAGCTGATTGCATTTCGGTAACGTTACTAAAGTGCTGGATCCAACAAAAAATACATTTCGGTAACGTTACTGAAATGTTGAATTCGGCAGATTGTATTTTGGTAACGTTACCAAAATGTATCAAAGTTACCGAAATGTTGAAACCGTTTGAAAAAAAGTTACCAAAATGGGGAAACCACATATATATGTTTATATATGATCATATAAAATCTTTTTTTCCCGGGGAATTGGTAAGAAAAAAATTGAGGTTTGTAAAATTTCAATGACTTTATTGTAATATTAATTACAATACTTTTTTTAAATTTTACTAAGGATTGTAGTAAATTAAATTACAAGCATTTTTGGTAAATTTTGAACGATTTCTATTTAAAATCAACGTACTGTTTTGTAAAATTACAGCTTGTGTGTAATAAATAAAAATTCATAGCGAAATTACAATACACTGTAATTCTACAATAGAATTTGTAAAAAAATAATTGAGGTTTGTAAAATTTGAATGATTTCACTGCAAAATAAATTACAATATTTATTTATAATTTTACTAAGAATTATTGCAAATTGAATCACAAACATTCTTTGTAAACTTTCATCGCTCGTTATTCAAAATCAATGAACTGTTTTGTAAAATTACAACTCGAGTACGATTTATACACAGAGATGGTAAAATCACAACTTATATTGGTAGTTTTCCTAATACATCATGCAAGATCACTCAAATTGTGTTGTAATTTTGTATTGGCATACATTGGTTTGTATTTTTACCATACCATTGCCTTGTAAAACTATTGTAATTTCACAAAAATTTTTAACAGTGAATAGCTATATCGGAAATATTATTCAGAATGACAAAAAAAAAATTTCATGAAAGTTTGAGCCCTTAATATTAATTTTAAGAGGTCTATCATCGCTATTTTTAATTTTAATTCATAATTTTATGTTTTACGTTAGAACTGCTAAAACATTGGAGTAAAACAAAATAATTTTCACTTATTCTTATGTAAAATTAAATTCCCTACAAAAAAGGTCTGATTGAAAATTTTCGTCAGACAAGCCGTTTCCGATTCATTAAGCTTAATAAACTGATACATTTTTCGATTTAACATTGTTACTTTTGAATTTTGTAACTGACGAAATAATAAATATCTAACAAATACCATGACTTAGTTTCCAAGGAAATTGAATGCTCTACAAAAAAGGTCTCTTAACATTTTTTGCTAAATTCACTCTTTCGAAAGTTATTCAAGGTTGATTTTGAGTCAAAACGATTTCAATAACGTGAATAACTTTCGAAGGAATGAATTTAGCAAAAAATGTTAGGAGGCCTTTTTTGTAGAGCATTAAATTTCCTTCAAAAATCTGTCATGATCTTTTTTAGATATTTCTTGATTCGTCAGTTACAAAATTCAAAAGTAAAAATGTTAAATCGAAAAAATATATCACTTTATTAAGCTTAATTAATCGGAAACGGCTTGTCTGACGAAAATTTTTGTATGAAATTATGGCCGTAGAAACATATCAAATATCAGAATAAAATATGAAAATACATATTACACATGTATATGTAATTATAAAAAGTATGAAACAATTATCTTTGTACTGAGAGATGTAGTAATCCCGAGTAAAAATGAAATTATTATTTTTACGAAAAAATTATAAATTTTTATCGACCACCGCACCACCGCTGCACCACCGCCGTTTGGCGGACTATTCCGCCGCACGCTAAAAATATATTCTGCCAGTACCGCCGCACCGCCGCGGCACGACCGCCGCACCAATGCTTAAGCATAACCCCGATTTCACAAGAAATGGCATTTATATGCCAAAATATCTTATGATTAATTAATTAATTTACCCGGTTTATGGTGAGAGAAATTTAATTGTCCGGTAAAAGTGAATTATATATAGCCATATATTAAAATTTTCAATATATACATAGCCATGTATTGAAATTTCAACTAAATTAAAAAAAAAGACTTACTCAATTTTAGTAGTTTTTTTTTTCTTTGATGATGCGGAAATCAGTCAGATTTGTGATAAAATTAATTTCTAACCGAGTAGAAATTTTTAATTTAGGGAAAAAACGCTATAAATATCAACCAAACGCACACGATTTAGTAGGATTCGAACCCGGGACCTTACGCACGAAAGACCGACGCTTTAACGACTAGGCTACGCTACCGACAGTGACTACTAAGTTTACTTGTGCTATATGAGATTGAAAAGAATATACCACTTTTAAATCACTAATCAAAAATAATTTACAACAAAATATCACAGCTATGGTGCGGCGGTGGTGCAGCGGTGGTGCGGCGGTCGATAAAAATTTATAATTTTTTCGTAAAAATAATAATTTCATTTTTACTCGGGTCGTCACGGCGGTGGTGCGGCGATGGTGCAGCGAATAGATAAATCTTTAGTCGTCACGGCGGTGGTGCGGCGGTAGTGCAGCGAATAGATAAATTCATTAGCTGTCACGGTGGTGGTGCGGCGGTGGTGCGGCATTCATAAAATAATCGGAATTGTCACGGCTTTAGTGCAGCGGTGGTGCGGCGCTTAAAAAGCCGTGCAGTGGTGTTGCGGCGGTGGTGCGGCGGAATTCTGTTTTTACTCGGGTAGTAATTGAAAAAGCTTTTGATTGTCAAACAAAGACATTTGGGTTAAGGTAAGAAAAGATGGAGGTAAGTGTAATAGAAGACAGTTTCGTATTACTGGACATATTTTTGATGATATATTTACCAGTATATATATATATTATATATTTCTTCGGCCATAATTCAATAAAAAAGTACTGAAATCTCGGATGGAACAGCATTTTTCAAATTTTGAGATGTTTAATTAGATTTATCTCGGAAACTACCAGCTCTACGGTGATGGCTTAGATGACCTTTTTTGTAGGATATCAAATTTTCTATAAGAAAGTCTTGTACAATTTTTTTCTAAAGTTAGTGGTTTGCGAGTAAATTAAAAAAAAACCATGAAATTTGAGAATAAATTGACTTTAAGTTTTTTTACCGGTGAGGCTGGTTACAAAACGTAAATTAGCTACAAGTACTTTTAAAGAAGAAGGATTCCTTTGTTATTTCCGCCTAATTGTGACTTAATATCTTGCAATGCCGCGGAGCTATCGATAATTGAAAAAAAAAAAAAAAAAAAATTTACATGTTAATCAAATGGGAAAATTTCAAAATCATTTAGCGGGTACTTAAAATTAAAATTAAGAGCTCATGTTTGGTCAGAATTTTTTTTTACATGTTTGGAACATTATTCCGTCGATGGACCAGAAAAAATAAATAGTCGTTTCAAACGAAGCACCCTAGTACGTATATTAGATCAGTGATGAGCTGTATATTGGGTTGGTAGCCCAAAGACCGTGTTCTAATCCTATAAACGATTAGGATTTTTTCTTTGCATGAAAGTATTGAAATTTCCTTGTAACTGTTTATTCAATCTTAATTTTTTAAACTATAGGATTGGTTATCAAATTATGTTACGATAATATCATTTACGTTTTCTATGTTTAACAGCCGGAGGAGAAAACGTGAAAAAATCGAGGTGATGGTTAATCCAATAGCAGATGATGAAGAAGTGGAAGTGATGGAAGAACACTATCTACTGGATCCAGACATAATGGATGGTCAAGACGAAGAAATGGAGCAGATAGATGTAAGGGAAAATACAGCTTTTTCTAATAATAGTAATTTCTCCAACTTAAATAAGAGTATTAATATTAATCAATCAACAACTCGTGAATCAGTGAGTTTTCTGTGCAACTCAAGCCAAGTATATTCTGATGAGCAATCAGAAGAATGGAGTAGTCAAGATCATCAAGATCTTGATGAATCCGAACTTGGAACATTTCATGAAAGCAATATAGCTTTACATGACTGTAGTAGAAGTCACAGTAGTTTAACTAATCTTAATATTATTAATACTAATCAAGTATATTCTGAGCAATCAGAAGAATGGAATAGTCAAGATCATCTAGATCTTGATGAATCCGAACTTGGTTTACTTCATGGAAGCGACAAAGCTTTACACCGAAATGGTAGTCTTAGTAGTGTAACTAACCCCAATGTAGTTATTAAGCAATTCAATTCTGAGCGATCAGAAGAAAGGAGTAGTCAAGGTTTTATAGATCTTGATCAATCCGAGGTCGGTATATCTGGGACTTACAATAACGACTTACACAACAGTAATGTAAGCAGTAGCCTTACTGACATTAGCGTTGTTAGTACTGTTGATCATGAATATTCTGAGCAATTAGAAAATCTAAGTGATCACGAGCTTACAGATTTCGATGAATTTATTTATGATGATTCGAATGATGATGCATATTCTGAATCGTCTATTTCATCAAGTGTTTTAGATTTTGAAAATTTCCATGACGATCAATCTTATCTTATGCCATCAAATTCAATTACACAGGTCTACAAAAAAAAATTTTGAAGCTAGGTTCAGGTTTGTATCGATCGATATAATAACCTAAAAAACGTATTTTATCATAATTAATGTAATTATAATCAATAAATTTTTTTTTCAAATTAATAATATTGGTATGCCGTCGATATGCCACCATTTACATATAGTGGAAACCTAAACATGCAAACCTTCTCAATAAGACAATTTATAGATAAATTGAGAAAAATATAGATAGCCCGAACTGGGAATCGAACCCAGACCAATTCGGTATCGCGCCGAGTGATCTACCAGTTGAACTATCCGGCACTATGATGAGAACGTTTTCATTAAGATTTAAAGGTGATGGAAGATAGATACCAAGGTCGCTGGGATGAGCATATGATGGCAGATTACTGTTGGAGTATTACACGGGAATGTCCTGAAGACATCCATCGGAGAAAATCTAAAAAGAGAAGCTTCTAACCTGTGAAATAAAATGTGTAATTAAATGTATTTAACTGTTTTGAATTAAATGTTCTTTTGTTTTTTAATAAATGAAAATCTCGGAAACTATACGTAGCATTAAAAAAAGAAGTATCACGTTTTTATCAGGGTACCGAATGTACTTGAAATCAGTTTTACTTTTAGCAGCACCAAAATCATTGTAGACCTGTGTTATCGGTTCGATTCATCACAGTTATTTGGAATCTGAATTTGAAAACTTTTCAGAAAATGAAAGCTTGTCATATTCATTACAAAACTGTGACTCCGTTAATGATGGCCAAAATTTTCATGAATCATCTCCTACCGAAGAACCAACCGATATTTCTTCTATTATATCAGGTTGTCGAATAGTTGATATCGGTTACTTTATAAAAGAGTTTACAAAGTTGGGTAAATCTAAGAATCATCTACACTATTGTGCTCGGCGTGGGGAAAATTTTCATTGTTTTGCAAAATTAGATATCGGTTTGAATACTTTACTATCCTGGCGATGCCTCGAATGTAAGATGATAGCGAAGATTTATACTAATCCACCAAAACCAGAGAACGAACTCAGTATCAATGAAACTGCTTCCATAAGTGTTATTGGTTCTGCTAGTAGCTTTGCATCCTTTCAAACCGTTTTAGCAGTGTTTGATATACCGTATATCACACATAACACTTATGAAAAACATCGAAAAAAAATGATTGACCCTCTCACAAACATTGTTGCTGAGAAAATGCATTTAAATGCATTGGAAGAAGCTGAAATTGCCATGAAAAATGGTGACGTTACTTCTGATGGTACTCTCTACATAAAAGTTACTACCGATGGCTTTTATCCAAAACGAAGTTTTCGTGGAGGCAAACACGATTCCCTTGCAGCTTCAGTTGCAATAATTGGTTGCGCTACACAAAAAATACTTGACGTCGAGGTATTGAATAAATATTGTTTTCGTCGTCGTCTTTATCAAAATCGTAAGGTTGAGCCACCACCTCACAAATGTTACATGAACTATCCTCGCGATAAAAGTTCTTCGAGTATGGAACCATTACGCTACGACTATATTGTTTAATCGTAGTTTAAAAGTTAATGGACTAATTTATCAAACTATGGTTTCTGATGATGACAGTGGAACGGATAAATCAGTTCGTGATTCCAAACCTTATGAGGCTTTTGGTATGGACGTAGAAAGGATCAAATGCTCTTACCATATATTTCGTAGTGTAGGAACAAAAATCAGAGAAGCTGCAAGAATTACTATCCCAAATCGTCGAGTTCCTGCTTCTGTACGAAATAGAATTAGGTTCAGTGAATTGAAAATCCGGCAAATTGTAACTGTTGATATTGAACGATTGAGGAAAGATTTTGAATCTGATAACCTTTCCAAAGCTGACAAAATGGAAATTTTTCAACAAAATACTGAAGTATTGCGAAAATATATCCTATTTGCGCCATATCACGTTTTTGGCGACCATGATAAGTGTCCCCATGAATGGTCTTGTGATAAATCTAAACCAAATCATTTAACAAAAATTAAAGAATATGGTTTGTTTACGCGCATTGAAAAGATCGTCACTGATTTAAGTACAAACGCCATGCATTTATTACATTTCTTAAATACGAATAAAATCGAATAATATCTTGGAATTTTAGCGAAATATCTCTCAGGTAAAAGAATACAGTACGGTGGTGCCGATGAACTCCAAGATAGAGTTTATATGGGTACTCTTGATCAAATGACCTCGGGAACTCATATATCGACATTTTTGAAATTTTGTAAAAAAAAAGTCCCTGAAAGAATTGAAAAATTGGAAAAAGAGCGAAATACGCAAAGACTTATTAATACAAAGTTTCGTCAAGTTAATAAACAAAAGAAAAAAAGAAAGCGTACGTTCTGTGGTCCAGATAAAGATTATGGCCCCAACGCTACTCAACCAGACCTATGTGAAACAGATCCTGTTCACTATCCACAATACAAAGAAGCTCATCATAATAAGCTACGTGAAGGTCAATTAAATCGGACAATTTTTGAAGCTGAGACAAAAAATTATCCGTACGGAAAACCCCACAGTTACGAACAAGATATGATTCCTTCTATTATGTTTGGCAAAATATGTCGTATGTTGGACACAACATCATGTATACCAGTCGTTAATGATATATGTAATCCTTTCGTATATCATGATGATGTATTACTATCTGTGGAAAATCATAGAGTGGCAGCTCTTCAACTTTTAGAATCCCGAATCGGTTGTCAAATCCAACGTTCTGGTATATTTGTTTCGGATGATGCAGAAAGCTATTACTTATGTGTTAGGCCAGACGGTCTTGTTGATGATGATTCAATAGTCATTGTTTGTCAAATCTCGGAAGATGAACAAACTAACGTTGAGACAGCATTAGGTAAAAATAGAAATATGAAAAATTTATTTGCCAAAAAATCCCCTAATGAAATTAACACTAACCATACATTATATTACATAATCCAAGGTCAGCTTCATGTTACTAATAAGCAATTTTGTTTTTTTGTGGCTTACACTCCAAATGATTTAAAAATTGCGACATTAGTTACTAGAAATGACGATTTCTGGAAAAATAATATGAAAAATAAGTTAAATCGGTTTTATCATTTAGCTCTAATTGATGAAATCATTGACAGCAGATTAGCACGAAGTAAGCCTATCCGTGAGGCTTCATTTACTATCGAAGCTAAAGCGAAAAAAAGTCAAAAAGAAGCGGAGAAATTAGCTAAAAAAGCACAACAACCAAGTAGTGCTCAAGATTGTCCAGTGAATTTGTCTTTGTCAACAAACAGCCATGATCAAGATTCACTAAACAATTATCGGGCTTTAGTATTAAACCGACCGATTGAAGAATATCGAGAAAATATCGTAATTGACAATAGTTACTTGGATGATCTTTCAATATCTCGATTCTTATTATTATTAGAAGGTAGAAATTTTACAATTTATTTACCAATAACTGCTGTGGCTCCTCTGGAGCCATCAATTTCAAATAATGATTTATTGATCATTGGTGGACATGAGAGTTTTCAACATTGGTGTTGTTTGTATTTTGATGGACAATATGTTGCTATTTATGATAGCTTGAACCGAAAAAACTTTATGCAGCTGTCTGATATTGAAAAAAAATATCTACAAATCCGATATCCACAACAATTGAAACATAATGAAGTAATTTTTAAATTGGTAACCCCACAGCCCGATGGTAGTACTTGTGGAATATATGCAGCTGCGTATGCCACAACTATTGTATTAGGTAGTGATCCATGTAAGTTCGATTATTCTCAAAATGCAACAGCAATGCGAGATCATTTTTTTCAAATTATTTATCATAATCAAGTAGTACAATTTCCTTGTACTCCTAAAAACTAGACCTTATGAAAGGTAACAATTCTTTTTCTCATAAAACTGTTTAAAAATTTTCGCTATATTTCAATTACGTTGAATATAGCTTAGGTCTAACTTTTAATTATACACAGAAAAAAAGGATTTCTTGGCACAAGAATTTTTTACTCGCCCCAAGAAAATTTTTTTCCAGCCCAAGAAATTTTTTGCATTATGAATTTAAAACAGAAATTTTCTTACGGCAAGAATGAATTTTCTCAGAGCAAGAAAAAACTTTTTGAGACAATAAATTTTTTCTCGTACCAAGAAAATTTTTGTGTTCAATTTATAATACAAAAAATTTCTTGCGCCCAGAATTTTTTTTTCTGTGTAACTTTACGGCTGAAATATCCGTAATATTATCTTCCGATCAAGTCTTCAGATTCCTAAAACACGTTTTACAAGCCTTACTGATGAGTCCGATTAATTGTGTTAAGGATAAAATTATCAAAATAAAATTCGTATTACTGCGTTCATTACTCCTGTACCGATAGCGGCCAAGCCTAGGGCAAGTTTTTGGCATACCACAGAAATACTATATTCATTTTTGTAGTTTGGCTCATTTCTGGGTAAATATTGGTACTAGGATACAAATACATAAGAAATATCCACTTCATAAACATACTGTAGGTGCCAGTCTTATACGTAATGTAATCATAGAACAAATTTATTATTGAGTATTGTTGTTCGCTATCAATTAATCTCCACAGTTAATACTACTAAAGCTACCCAAAGAACACATGAGCTTGAATTGATATACATAGATCATGTGTTCACTGCGTAAACAACAAGCTTACAGATCCAATAGTTTTGTAAGCCCTCAATAATAACATTTTTATAATTTGTTTTGTGTCGTATGGAATAGGCCACAATTTTTATTAATTATGAATATTTCTATGTCTGTAATCTGAAGTAAAGGTTTAAGGTAGAAAGTGACTAAAATAAATCAATTGAAATTTTATATGGTTTATCACATTCGGGACGAAACCTTTCATAGCTGTGTCAAAAATTGTATGTTTAATTTTACTTCTATTTTTCATTACTAAGTTAGCATTAAAAGTACATTTTTTTCTTTGTTTTTTACATGAGACTGAAATTAGCAACGAAAAAATAGCCAATGCGAATTAATGGCTGAAAAGTTTCCAATTTTCTTAGCGGGAAGTTAAAAATGTTTTAATTATGGCTTCGCAAAAATATATTTCATCATATTTCAAGAACTTCTCTGACTAGATTTACAGGGAGAAAAATGTTAGCTCAAAACCTACCAATTTGTATTATGATGTCGACCAAACTTGAAACGGAAATGAAGCATCCAAAAAGTTATTATGTTGTTATAAAAAATAACTATGCCGCATCACAATCATTATAATGTATGAAAGTGATTGGTATAAAAGCTTATCAATAAGTTTCTCGCGCATAGTAAGTATTGTGATACAGCATAATAATTTTTCGTATGAGCATGATAATTTTTTGGATGCCTCACTTCCTGTTTCAAGTTAGGTCGACAGCATAATAAAAATTGGTATGTTTCTCCGTGTATGCTCAGTTCCAAATGATAAGCAAAAGTATACTTACAATCACAAGATAAAAAAAATCTTGAATTATTCTACTTTTTTCAAGTTTTCGGCAATTCAAACTTTTGACATTATAGCCCCGGAAAAGTTTGTTTCACCATTCTCAAGTACATCTAGGCATTAAAAAGTATTTAATCGATTAATTCTGCTAACGTCATTTGATATTTGATTACTTATCTAGCTTTCTGATAAAATAAGTTTTATTTTAAACTTCCTGCCACGGAAATCGATGATTTTTGAAAACTTCGGAAAGTTATTGCTTTCACCCTGATTTTCAAAAATCAAAAATCCATCAGATTTCGCCGTTTTGAGGTCCTAGGAAGCTATTCTGACTATTTTCAGAGTGGTCCGAGTATGCGTGTGTGTGTGTGTGTGTGTGTGTGTGTGTGTGTGTGTGTGTGTGTGTGTGTGTGTGTGTGTGTGTGTGTGTGTGTGTGCACGTATGTGTGTATGTGTGTGTGTGAAAGAGCTTGTTAGCCATCAACTTTCCTGAGGATTTCAGGTCCTCAATTGAGTAGACTCTGAAATAATAAAGAAATACGAAAAAAAATTTTTTTTTTATATTTTGAAACTTGAATTTAATCATTTTTTAGAGCCTGAGGCCTGGGGCACTCAGAGAAAGCGTGGGGATGCAGAGAGAAAATTAAATCATAGACGTAAATTAATTGCCCGCATGGAATAGCTATATATTGTTAAAAGTATATAAAAAAATATATGGTGAATATGTGATAAATATATAGCGGCAAAAATATCTATATCGAAAAATATATGTTTTTTACATATATTGGATTATATATTTATAATAATATGTTTACTTGTATATTATGTTTTGTATTTTTCTATATTTATTATCTTATATAATGCTTAATATATTCTTGTCATATATGGATGGTATATATATTATTTATAAGTATAATGTATTAAACTTAATATATATTTCCATATATTTTGACTCATATAATTAGTGGTATATGGTCTCTATATAATTGATTATATATGAAAGAATTTATATGTTTAAATATATGGTTAGCGGTATATTGGAATTATATTTTTCTAATATATTAAAACTTATATTTTTCGCAATACATTGAAAATTTTAATTTTTCAATATACTTTTTCAATTTCTACACAAATCCACAAAAAAAGTCAAATTTGCTATTTTTTTTTTCTTTTCATTGACCTTACATTTACTGAATAACTAACGCAATAACCTAAGAAAAGTAAAAAAAGTGCCATATATTTTACAATATACTGGAAAACATATATAAAAAATATAAAAAATACTATATATTAACTAATATACTACTTTCAATATAATATATCAATATAAAAAAAGATATATTAAAATATATATGTAAAACATACATAAAAAAGTCATATATTGATAAAATATATTGGTAATATATTCTAGCAATATATTTTTTTTCAATATATTATCATATATTAATACGGCAAAAATCTAGATATGATTTTATATATTGTACAATATATCACATTATAATATTCATATATTCTATCATATATGTTTTCACATATAAAGTTTTTTCATGCAGGTGTTTAATTTTTTAAGACTTGAATTTAATTATTTTGTGGGTCCTGATGCCTAGGAAAATTTAAAAATGCGTGGGAGTGAAGAGAAAAGATTAAATCAATGACCTCAATTTATTTGTTGATATTTTAAAACTTGAATTTAATTATTTTGTAGGGCCTGAGGCCTGGGGAATAAGAGAAAGCGTGGAGATGCAGAGAGAAAATTGAGTCATAGACGTAAATTAATTGTTCAATTTCTTAAGACTTGAATTTAATTATTTTGTGGGTCCTGCCCCAGTGAACACATGACCTTATTTTGACGTCATACGTAGGTCATAGCAATGTCACGACATCTGATGTAAATTTGATGTCAATTTGACGTTCTATATGACTTTAATATGATGTAAAGCTTGTGACATTATATTGATGTAATGACTCTTGTACGATGTCACAGTTATGACTTATGTATGACGTACGTTTGACATAGAATCTACATCACATTGTTATGTAGTAATAAAGTCATTATCCGTATATCATAATGACGTAATTTTAAAATCATACATTTATGTCAGTAGCAAAGTCACGGTTATACGTAATGTGGATGTCACTCTTAAATCATATCTTTACATCAGTGACAAGTCAGTATTTTACGCAATGCTGATGGAATGTCCGCGTCATAGTTTTTGATCATCTATTTATTGGAATAAAACAATCATAGAATGAATTTTCAAACATGTGTAAGTGTGTAAAAATAACAACTAAACGTCGAACATTTTTGGGGTCAAAGTAATCGATCAACTAGATAATAGATCATTCAGACGTTTTAGATTAAAACATTAGCGTGAGCATAAAAAAATTAACTTTATTTTTTTAAATGATATATCGAAAATATCATTTAGCATGACAAAGAAAATGTAACAACAGTTTGAACTCTTTTGCTATTATGATTTTAAAGTTTAGTATCACAATTTTTCAATCGATTGAATTTCATACGATTTTGTGAAATTATTTAATGTTTCGCAAAATTTTATATAAGATTTTTTAAATTTCACATCACAACAAAAAATTGAAAAATTTGATGAAACTTGATGAAATTTTATTCAATTATCATCGAGGTCGACAAATATTGCTTCGATAAAATTTCATATAAGTTCATGGAGTTTTTTAAATTTTGTGAAAATCCATCACGAAAACTTATTAACTCTGTCTTTTCCGGCATTTCACTCTAAATACATCGATTAAGCACGAGATTTGAACTCTCGTGATGTGGACCAGTGAGCAACGTTCAGGACTCCCAGCCAAGAGGAGTCCTGTTCGAACCCAGCAGACGCCCAGGATTTTTTCATCATTTATCGTTATCTAATCTTGTTTCAGAATTCACAATGCGTTCGCGCGGTAATAATCAAATCAAAAATTCGGTATTTCATTTTAATTTTTTCTTTTTCAAAATATTTTTTCCGAATTGATAATTTTGACATCACCCATATGTCATATTGACGTCATAGAAGGTCACACAGACATCACATTTACATCATGCATACGTCATTAGTTTAACATCATAATCTTACGTAAAAAAGTGAGAAATAATGAGTCACACCTGACTCATTCGTGACTTATATCTTACGTGAATGATGACATAGCGTAACGTCACTCTGACGTCAAATTTAGGTCAATGTGTTTACTGGGTGATGCCGAGGAAAATTAAAAAATACCCGGGAGTGAGTACAGAAGATTTAATGAGAAACGTAAATTGATTTTTCAATTTTTTAAAAGTTAAATTTTATCATTTTTGTTGGAGATATAATAATCGAGTAATATTCACACGTACACCACACACACACACGCCGACGCGTTGATCTACTGCGCATGCAGTCACGCTGTATCATTGTATACTCAAGACACAATGATCTATTAGCACGTTGTCGAGTGAAGTCATATTTTTTTCTTTCTCTACCGTTATAATTAAGTACTGAATAAATTCATACGTCGTTTATATTAAATTCTGCTCTAATGTTATTTACATTCACTCAATCCCTGCCTAACTCCCACAGGTTATGGGCCCAGTGGCGAGAAAGTAAGTGAGTGATATATAAAAAATAAATAAAAGTGAGAATTAAGAAATAAAATTCGTCGAGTAAAAATTTGTGAACACGTGGCCGTAAATAGCTAACCGAAAATGGCGGACGGAGCATCGCGCATTGAGCTGTTAGACAAACGCAACTACGACGTCTGGCAGGTGAGGATGAGGTCCATCCTCGTGAAACATGACCGATGGGGTTATGTGAGCGGTGAAATCCCATATCCGAGCGGAAGCAACGCCACAGAACGTGAAACCACAAAATGGAAGACCGGCGATGAAAAGGCCAAGGCTGACATCATTTTGTCAATTGGAAACGCCGAGTTGAAGACAATTACAAAGTGTAAGACCTCGAAGGAAGTCTGGGACAAACTGCAGTCAATCCACGCGTCAAAAGGACCAGTGAGAAAAATTGAGTGGCTGACAGAAATTACGTCGTTCAAAATCGACGAAGAAGACGACTTCAGGGAGCGATTGGATGGCTTTACAAATGCAGTGGAGCAACTAGAAGGTATGAACATTGAAATACCGAAGGACATGTTGGTAGTATTAATTCTGAAGAGCCTACCATCAAGCTTCGAGAACTTTCGATGCGCAATTCGATCAAACGACGAATTACCGACAACTGAGACGCTAATTGGAAAAATACTCGATGAGCACCGAAGCAGGAAATCTACAGAATCGGCAGAAGATAACAATGTGTTATATGCTGATAATCGGCACGGTAGAAAATATCAACATGGAAAGCCAAAATTCAAGAATAACAAACCCTGTTACGTCTGTGGAAAAGTTGGTCATTGGGCAGCAAAGTGCCCTGAGCGACAACAAAATTCTGCGAAGAGAGTCGAATCATCGGCTGAGACACACTACGTAGTTGACCAACCAGAGGAGACCAACAACGTGACGTCGAGGACGAGGTGGTGCCTGGATAGTGGCTGTACCACGCACATGTGTGCCAGCGATGAGTTCCTGACCGACATACAGGAGTGTACGACGACCTTGAACATGGCAAATGCTGCTTCGACGACGGCGAGGGCTAAAGGGCTCGCACACATCAAAGCAGCGACAGAAAAAGGTAATGTTGATTTAAATCTACGTAATACATTACTGGTTAAGGATCTTAGGACTAATTTAATCTCTGTGTCAAAAATCACTCGAAACGATCGAGAGATTTTATTCAGAAAGGATGACGCACTCATCAGGGATCTGAACGGAGACGTCAAGATGGTCGCAGATCGAATAGGAGACCTGTATTACCTACGGGAACAGGAGGAACAAGTGAAATCAGCAACGACTGAAAGAGCGCGCGCGTCTGAAACAAATCTATGGCATGCAAGATTAGGTCACTTGCATATGGACGCCGTGATTGACCTATCGAGAGGTCGAGCGTCGGGAATAAAGCCCTTGAGCAAGGACAAGTCACCTTGCGACGTGTGCCATCGCGGGAAGCTGACAGCAAAACCATTCGCGTCGAGAACTGAGAGAAACCAAAAGCTGCTAGAGATAATACACACCGACTTGTGCCAACCCTCAGGAATGAAGTCAGAAGGTGGAAATCGCTACTTCGTGACTTTCATTGATGATTACAGCGGCTGGTGTGAGCTGTACCTGTTAAAGAGCAAGGACGGAGTATTTGAAGCGTTCAAAACATATAAAAACTATGTCGAAAAGCAGACAGGGCAGAAGATGAAAGCTTTGCAGTCCGACAATGGTCGAGAGTACTGTAACAAGCAATTCGACGAGTACCTGAAAAGCGAGGGCATCAAGAGACGTCTAACAGTGTTTTACACGCCACAACAAAATGGTGTTGCTGAGCGCATGAACAGGACTGTCGTTGACATGGCCAGGTGCCTGCTAATTCAAGCAGGACTTCCAACGATGTATTGGGGAGCAGCAATTACAACTGCTAATTATCTAAGAAACCGTTGTCCAAGCAGAAGCCATGGGGGAGCTACTCCATTCGAACTATGGTTCGGACGAAAACCTGGATTCAAGCACCTGCGTGTATTTGGAGCTAAAGTATATATACTGGAAAAGGGGCCTGGAAGGCAGAAACTCGACGAGAGATCAACCGAAGGAAGGTTGGTAGGATACTGTGAGACAGCAAAAGCTTACAGAGTTCGACGTAATGACGATGGAAAGGTTGTCATAACCAGAGACGTGCAAATAGTCGAAGAGCATGTAATGAAACCACACGGCGTCGCACAATTAGATGTTGAGTACACACACCCCGAAGAAGAGACTTCAGAGCCAGGGAGAGTCACAAGAACTCTAAGGTCATGCGAAGAGCATGATAGAGAAATTTCACCAGTACGAGCTCGAGGAAGACCTAGAAAACAAAAATCTGGTAAGCCAGGACGACCACGAAAATTATACAGATACGTAAGTGCGTCAAGTATTGCGTCAAGTCGCGAAAACCTGTCAGAAGACGAGGAAGTACCACTAGGACAAGACAACGAAGAATTGCCAGAGAACTTATTCATCCAAAACGACGAACAACAAGTTCCGAGAGCAAAAAGACCTCTTGAAACTTCACTATTATTGCCAGAGGATAAACGTCCTAGACACGAGAAGAGCTCAAACGACCCAGAGCCACCATCTGGAGGCGCAGAGGAAAATGTCGACGAGGGAGAGGAGTTCATGGAAACCAATTTCGTCGAAGAGTTAGCCCTGATGGCCGATGTCGAGCTCGAAGAGGCCATACGAGGAACAGAATCCTTGGAGTGGAAGCGTGCACTAGCTGAAGAAGTACGTTCTCACCTGGAACACGGGACATGGAAGCTCGTGAAACAACCGGAGCATGGAAAAATAATTGGTTCCAAAGTCATTTTAAAAAATAAAATAAATGCTGAAGGAGAAATAGAGCGCAGGAAAGCGCGCATCGTAGCCAGAGGTTTCTCACAAAGACCTGGATTTGATTTCAACGAAACATTTGCACCAGAGGCAAGAATGGAATCAATTAGGCTATTGGCTGCACTATCAACGAAAATCGACGCAAAAATACATCAGATGGATGTGGTAACGGCGTATTTACACGCTGACGTCGACGAAGAATTATACATGGAAGTACCAGGCGGATTAAAAGAAACTCTGGAAGAAATCGCACGCAGCGAAAGAAGAGACTCTGAAGTGCAAAAGGAAGCATTAAGGATGCTGGAGAGCCTCGCCAAAGGTGATCAAGTCTGCAAGTTACAAAAATCTATCTATGGACTGAAGCAGTAGGGAAGAAAATGGTACGACAGACTGAGTAGCGTATTAAAGGAGCTAGGTTTGAAACCCACGATTTCAGATCCATGTTTGTTTGTATGCAGAACGACGAGAGACATCATGCTCGTAGCAGTCTACGTCGACGACTTATTAACAGTGTCGAACAACCCAGACTGGGTTAAATCATTAAAGGCTGGACTGGGAAAAGAATTCCGCATGAAAGACTTGGGAGAAGCTAAATACTGTTTGGGAATCGAGTTCAAACATGAAGAAGGAAAATTGAGCCTAAGTCAGCAAAGATACGTCGAGGAGCTGCTGGAGAAATTTGGAATGAAGACATGTACCCCACAGCCAATACCAGCTAGCCCAACATCGAAGTTGAGACCTACGACGGACCCAAACAAACCAACGAAAAATCCGAGATACAGAGAGCTAATAGGATCTCTAATGTATCTAGCAGTGGCAACGAGACCGGACATCGCACACACTGTGAGCGTATTAAGTCAATTCAACGAACGTCCCACGGAAGAGCACTGGGGTGCAGCGAAAAAGGTACTTCGATATCTAAAGGGGACACCAGGACTAGGACTCGTCTATAGTAAATCAGACGACAAAATCGCCGGATACACCGACCTAGATTGGGGAAATGATCCCATTGATTCAAAATCGTACACAGGGTACGTATTTACAATGGCAGGAGCCGCGATCAGCTGGAAATCAAGGAAACAGCGAACCGTGGCTTTATCAACGATGGAGGCCGAATATAAGGCACTCACCGAAGCGACGAAAGAGTCCATGTACCTACGAGGACGCATCGGCGAACTCGGAATCCAAGAATTATCAGACGGGCTGATTTATTGCGATAATCAGAGCGCAATACAATCATCAACATCGACGGGATTCCAAGATCGATCCAAACACGTCAGAATACAGTTCAACTTCGTCAAGGAGGCTGTAATCCATAAGAAAGTTCAATTATTACATATGCCGTCGGAAAATATGATCGCCGACATTTTAACTAAGCCTCTACCAAGAGAGAGACACGCCAAGCTATCAAAATCCATGGGAATGAGCGAGACAGCATGAGCTGTGTACGTGTTCGTATTAAGGGAGAGTGTTGGAGATAAAATAATCGAGTAATATTCACACGTACACCACACACACACACGCCGACGCGTTGATCTACTGCGCATGCAGTCACGCTGTATCATTGTATACTCAAGACACAATGATCTATTAGCACGTTGTCGAGTGAAGTCATATTTTTTTCTTTCTCTACCGTTATAATTAAGTACTGAATAAATTCATACGTCGTTTATATTAAATTCTGCTCTAATATTATTTACATTCACTCAATCCCTGCCTAACTCCCACAATTTTGTAGAGCCTAAGGCCAGGGGAGCTTAGAGAAAGCGTGGGAGTGAAGAGAGAAAATTTAATTACAGACGTAAATTTATTCTTTAATTTTCAAAAATTAAATTTGAGCATTTTGTGGGGCCTGGGACCTGGGAAACTTAGATAATGTCTTCTCTAAATTTTCTGGCCTGAGGCCCCACGAAATAATTAAAGTCAACTTTTAAAAATTTTAAAAATTAATTTTCCTGGTTGATTATATTTTCTATTCTCACTCCCACGCATTTTTCAGATTTTCCAGGCCTTGGGCCGAACGAAATAATTAAATTAAACTTTCAAAAATTTCTAAAATTCATTTTCCTCATTAATTATATTTTCTTTCCTCACTCTCACACCTTCTCTAAATTTTCTGGCCTCAGGCCCCACGAAATAATTGAATTCAAATTTAAAAAATTTTTAAAACTAATTTCCCTCGTTTCTTACATTTTCTCTACTCACTCTCACACCTTCTCTAAATTTTCTGGCCTCAGGCCCCACGAAATAATTAAAGTCAACTTTTAAAAATTTTTTAAATTAATTTCCCTGGATAATTATATTTTCTATTCTCACTCCCACGCATTTTTCAAATTTTCCGGGCCTTAGGCCGTACGAAATAATTAAATTAAACTTTCAAAAATTTTTGAAATTAATTTCCCTGGTTAATTATATTTTCTATTTTCACTGCCACGCATGTTTTAAATTTTCTAGGCCTTAGGCTCCATAAATTAATTAAATTCAACTCTTAATAATTTTTAAAATTAATTTTCCTCGTTAATTATATTTTCTTTCCTTACTCTCACACCTTCTCTCATTTTTCTGGCCGCAGGCCCAACGAAATAATTAAAGTCGACTTATATAAACTTAAAGAATTAATTCTCCTCGACAATTATATTTTCTTGTCTCACTCCCACGCATTTTTAAAATTTTCCAGGACTTAGGCGGTACAAAATAATTGAATTCAGATTTTAAGAATTTTTAGATCAATTTCCGTCGTTAATTAGATTTTTTTGTTTTACTCTCAGGCCTTCTCTAAATTTTCTGGCCTCAGGCCGTATAAAATAATTGACTAACACTTTTAAAAATTTAAAAAATTAATTTTCGTCGTTACACAAATTTTTATCTCACTCTCACACCATCTCTAAAATTTTTGGCCTCAGGCCACATCAATTAATAAAAGTTATCTTTTAAAAATTTTTTAAATTAATTTTCTTTGTTAATTATATTATTAATCTTCACTCCCACGGATTTTCAAATTCTCCAGGCCTGAGGCCGTAAGAAATAACTAAATTCAGCTCTTTAAAAATTTTAAAATCAATTTCCGTCGTTAATTAAATTTTCTCCACTCACTCTCACGCCGTCTCCAAATTTTCTGGCCTCAGGTCCGATAAATGAATTAATTAAACTCTGGAAAATTATAATTTATTTTCCTTGTTAATTATATTTTCTATCCGCACTGCCACGCATTTTTCAAATTTCCTAGGCCTTAGGCCGCACAAAATAATTAAATTTGA
Organism: Microplitis mediator; assembly: GCF_029852145.1. Lineage (NCBI taxonomy): Eukaryota > Metazoa > Arthropoda > Insecta > Hymenoptera > Braconidae > Microplitis > Microplitis mediator. Next base: position 15,054,900 of record NC_079973.1, on the reverse strand, counting down.
CTTTGAAAAATTTTTTTAAATTATTTCCGGCGTTAATTAAATTTTTTTTCCTCACTCTCACACCTTCTCTAAATTTTCTGGACTCAGGCCCCACGAAAGAATGAAAGTCAACTTTTAAAAATTTTAAAAATTAATTCTCCTCGTTAATTAGATTTTTTTTTCTCACTCTCACGCCTTCTCTAAATTTTCTGGCCTCAGGCCCCAAAGAATAATTCAATTCCACTCTTAAAAAATTTAAAAATTAATTTTCCTCGTTAATTATATTATTGATCCTCACTCCCACGCATTTTTAAAATTTTCCAGGTGTTAGGCCGTACGAAATAATTAACTTAAACTTTCAAAAATTTTAAAAATTAATTTCCCTGGTTAATTATATTTTTTATTCTCACTGCCACGCATGTTTTAAATTTCCCAGGCCTTAGGCTCAATAAATTAATTAAATTCAACTCTTAAAAATTTTTTTAATTAATTTTCCTCGTTAATTATATTTTCTTCTCTTACTCTCACACCTTCTATAGTTTTTCTGGCCTCAGGCCCCACGAAATAATTGAAGTCAACTTATATAAACTTAACAAATTAATTCTCCTCGATAATTATATTTTCTTGTCTCACTCCCACGCATTTTTAAAATTTTTCAGGACTTAGGCTGTATGAAATAATTGAATTAAACTTTCAAAAATTTTTAGAATCCATTTCCCTGGTTAATTATATTTTCTATTCTCACTCTCACGCCTTCTCTAAATTTTCTGGCCTCAGGCCCTATAAAATAATTCAATTCAACTCTTAAAAATTTTTAAAATTAATTTTCCTCGTTAATTATATTATTTATCCTCACTCCCACGAATTTTTCAAATTTTCTGGCCTCAGCCCCCACAAAATATTTAAAGTCAATTTTTATATATTTTAAAAATTTATTTCCCTGATTAATTATATTTTCTTGTCTCACTCCCACGCATTTTTAAAATTTTCCAGGACTCAGGCGGTATGAAATAATTAAATTCAACTTTCAAAAATTTTTAAAATTTATTTTCCTCGTTAATTATATTTCCTTTCCTCACTCTCCGACCTTCTTTAAATTTTCTGGTCTCAGGCCCCACGATATAATTGAATTCAACTTTTAAAAATTTTAAAAATTAATTTCCCTCGTTTCTTAAATTTTCGCCACTCACTTTCACCCATTCTCTAAATTTTCTGGCCTCAGGCCCCACGAAATAATTAACGTCAACTTTTGAAAATTTTTAAAATTGATTTCCCTGGTTAATTCAATTTTCTATTCTCACTCCCACGCATTTTTCAAATTTTCCAGGCCTTAGGCCGGACAATATAATTAAATTCGGCTTTTAAAATTTTTTTTAAATTATTTCCGTCGTTAATTAAATTTTTTTTCCTCACTCTCACTCCTTCTCTAAATTTTATGGCCTCAGGCCCCACAAAATAATAAAAGTCAACTTTTAAAAATTTTAAAAATTAATTTTCCTCGATAATTAGATTTTTTTTCTCACTCTCACGCCTTCTCTAAATTTTCTGGCCTCAGGCCCCATAAAATAATTAACTTCAACTCTAAAAATTTAAAAAAATAATTTTCCTCGTTAATTATATTATTTATCCTCATTCCCACGCATTTATCGAATTTCCTAGGCCTTAGGCCGTACAAAATTATTAAATTCAAGTTTTAAAAATTTTTTTAATTTATTTCCCTCGTTTCTTAAATTTTCTCGACTCACTCTCACGCCTTCTCCAAATTTCCTAGCCTCAAGCCCCATAAATTAAGTAAACTAAACTCATAAAAATTTTAAAAATCAATTTCCCTCGTTAATTTCATTATCTTTACTCGATCTTACACCTTCTCTAAATTTTCTGGCCTCAGGCCCCACGAAATAATTAAAGTCAACTCATAAAAATTTTAAAAATTAATTTCCCTGGTTAATTATATTGTCTATTCTTACTGCCACGCAGGTTTCAAATTTCCTAGGCCTTAGGCCGTACAAAACTATTAAATTCAACTTTTAACAATTTTTTAAATTCATTTCCCTAGTTAATTTTATTTTCTATTCTTACTGCCACGCATGTCTTAAATAGGCCTTAGGCTCCATAAATTAATTATATTCAACTCTCAAAAATTTTTAAAATTAAATCTCCTCGTTAATTATATTTTCTTTCTTTACTCTCACACCTTCTCTAATTTTTCTGGCCTCAGGCCCCACGAAATAATTAAACTCAATTTTCATAAATTTTAAAAATTAATTTCCCTGATTAATGATATTTTCTATTCTCACTCCCACGCATTTTTAAAATTTTCCAGGCCTTAGGCCGTACGAAATCATTAAATTAAACTTTTAAAAATTCATTTTCCTCGTTAATTATATTTTCTTTCCTTACTCTTATACCTTCTCTAATTTTTCTGGCCTCAGGCCCCACGAAATAATTAAATTCAACTTTTAAAAATTTTTCAATTCAATTTCCCTCGTTTCTCAAATTTTCTCCACTCACTCTTACGCCTCCTCCAAATTTTCTAGCCTCAGGCCCCCTAAATTAAGTAAATTAAACTCTTAATTATATTTTCTGTCCTTCCTCTTACACCTTCTCTAATTTTTCTGGCCCCAGGCCCCACGAAATAATCAAATTTGTAACAGGGAAAAATGAGTTATTTTATTGACCGAAATCGCGATTTTTCGCTGATGGTCATTTACCCTACCCGCAACCCCAACCGAGCAATTTAATGAGTTTTTCGACTTGTCGCTGGGCGCGCTGATTGAAAATACTCTTACGTTAGGCCCAATCATAAATTAGTAGAGGGGTGGTTTTCCGATAGCAACCGAAGACACTCGAGTGAAATTATTAAAAACGTAAGACAGCAGCAGAGAAGACACAGAACCGGCAGGGCCGGGTAACCATCAAGACCTACACATACAACCGGACATACCACCAAGGATTGAGACGCTGAATTAACGCAGTAGACTACAAGTAAATCTGGAACTTTGACGAACGAGACGGAGAGCCAAAGGAATCTGACGAGATGAACCACCAGACGGAGACAAAGCCACCGGAAAACATCAAAAATAACATCAGGTATTAATTAAATTAATTGTTCTAGGCCCAAGCCAGAATATTAATTCAATTCTATAAAAATACTTAATCGTTCGTCGGGTAAATCCGCGTCTAGGCCCGTAATAGATTAATTAGTGTAAATTTTGTTAAAATTAATTTAAGCCAGACGTTTGTCTAACCAGATCCAGGCCCTTCAGCCGGATCCAGGGTGTCGTCCATAATTCCAGGCCATTGCCGGAATTATTGCGTCGTAGAAAATTCTAGGCCTATTGTGTGACAACACAAGCCAGAAATTTCGTGGTCGAGTCCGAGTTAAATAAAAGTAATTAATTAAAATAAATAAATAAAATTAAGTAAATTAATTAATTGAAATTAATCGATATAAATAAATTGAAATTTATAAAGTGACCGTTAAATAATTAAATAAGACAAAGTTAACAGACGCGAAAAGTCTGAGATAAAATTTAATTGATCAATAATTAAAATTATTAAATAATAGTAAATAATAAATTAAAGTTAATAACAATAAAAGAAAATCAAGTGTCTGAACAGAAACGTAAATAATCAAGGAAAGTCAAAAGTAGTCATTGACTTTGAAGAATCGAGTGAGAAGCGGGTAAATGTGGTATTGAAAATTTCTGACGTTAATTTATTGTGGTTACAGATGATTACTAAATGGAAGTAAAAGTAATAGTGAGACAGTTGATTAAAAATTAATTAATTGATAAAAATATCTTTAAACTAAATTTTAATTAATTAATTTTGTTGTTAATTGGTTGTATATAATTGATTTGTAATTTTAAACGGTGAATTGAATTGGAGGATTTTAATATTGGTAAAAGGAAAATTGTTAAAAGAATGTGTGGGTTAAAAGTGAAAATAGTGTTAGTGATAGTAAAATTGTTAGTGTTAAAATCACGTTGAGGGTCAAGGTGACCGCGTGAATTCGTTGTAAAGGATTTAGATCACGTAGAGGGTCCAGGGGACCGCGTGAATGAATTAATTGTTAAGGTAAAAGTCGCGAAGAGGGTCCAGGGAACCACGCGGGAATAAATATAAGGTTTTAGTCACGTAGAGGGTCTTGGTGACCGCGTGGAGGATTAAGTTATAAGGTTTAGTTAAGTCGCGTGTGTGTGTATAACAAGTCCAGAAGACTCAGAGTGAGTGTGTGTGTGATGCCAAAGGTAGTTAGCTTAATTAAGGTTTAGGAAATCGTCAAAGGTTGTGGACGAGAATAAGGTTTTAAAGTCGTCAAAGGTAGTTGACGGTAGTTAATAAGGGTTAATAAGGTTTATAAGTGTTTTGAGGACGAAAGGTTTATAAAGTCATATAAATAAAGATTAAAATTATTATATAAATAAAGTGTTAATAATTATAAATTATCCTTCCTCTTCCTTCTCTTACAAATTAATAAATTTACAACGACCCTGATGATCTAAGATCCGGCTCTGGGAGGCCGTTATTACTTCCAGTGGAGCCCTTAAAAAAGACGACCAGAAGAGCAGCTTAGCCCTGTTAAAAATTTTTCAAATTAATTTCACTCGTTTCTTAAATTTACTCCACTCACTCTCACGCCTTCTCTAATTTTTCTGGCCTCAGGCCCCACGAAATAATTAGAGTCAACTTTTAAAAAGTTTTTAAATTAATTTCCCTGGTTAATTATATTTTCTATTCTCACTGCCACGCATGTTTTAAATTTCCTAGGCCTTAGGCTCCATAAATTAATTAAATTCGACTCTTAAAAATTTGTAAAATCAATTTTCCTCGTTAATTATATTTTCTGTCCTCACACTTACACCTTCTCTAATTTTTTTGGCCTCAGGCCCCACGAAAAATTAGAGTCAACTTTTAAAAATTTTTTATATTAATTTCCCACGTTTCTTAAATTTTCATTCCTCACTCTCACACCTTCTATAAATTTTCTGGCTTCAGGCCCCACGAAATAATTAAATTCAACTTTTAGAAATTTTTTAAATTAATTTCGCCGGTTAATTATATTTTCTATTCTCACTGCCACGGAGGATTCAAATTTCCTAGGTCTGAGGCCGTACAAAATTGTTAAATTCAACTATTAAAAATTTTTAAAATTGATTTCCCTTGTTAATAATATTTTCTATTCTCACTCCCACGAATTTTTCAAATTTTCAAGGCCGTAGGCCGTTCGAAATCATTAAATTCAACTTTTAAAAATTTTAAAAAATAATTTTCGTCGTTACATAAATTTTCATCTCACTCTCACACTTTCTCTAAAATTTCTGGCCTCAAGCCCCATTAATTAATAAAACTTAAGTTTTGAAAATTTTTTTAATTTATTTCCCTCGTTTCTTAAATTCTCTCCACTCACTCTCACGCCTTCTCCAAATTTTCTGGCCTCAGGCCCCACGAAATAATTGAATTCAACTTTTAAAAATTTTAAAAATTAATTTCCCTCGTTTCATAAATTTTCTTCACTCACTCTCACTCATTCTCTTAATTTTCTGGCCTCAAGCCGCACGAAATAATTAAAGTCAACTTTTAAAAATTTTAAAAATTAATTTTCCTGGTTAATTATATTTTCTAAGCTCACTCCCACGCATTTTTCAAATTTTCCAGGCCTTAGGCCGTACGAAGTAATTAAATTAAACTTCCAAAAATTTTTAAAATTCATTTTACTCGTTAATTATATTTTCTTTCCTCACTCTCACACATTCTCTAAATTTTCTGGCCTCAGGGCCCACTAAATAATTAAAGACAACTTTTGAAAATTTTTTAAATTAATTTCCCTGGTTAATTATATTTTCTATTCTCACTTCCACGCATTTTTCCAATTTTCCAGGCCTTAGGCTGTATGAAATAATGAAATTAGACTTTTAAACATTTTTTAAATTCATTTTCCTCGTTAATTATATTTTCTTTCCTCACTCTCACGCCTTCTCTAAATTTTTTGGCCTCAGGCCCCACGAAATAATTAAAGTCAACTTATATAAACTTAAAAAATTAATTCTCCTCGTTAATTATATTTTCTTGTCTCACTCTCCCGCATTTTTTAAATTTTCCAGGACTTCGGCGGTACGAAATAATTAAATTCAGATTTAAAATATTTTTAGATCAATTTCCGTCGTTAATTGGAATTTTTTTTCATTCTCATGCCTTCTCTGAATTTTCTGGCCTCAGGCCGTACAAAATAATTAACTTCACCTTTTAAAATATTTAAAAATTAATTTTCGTCGTTACATAAATTTTCATCTCACTCTCACACCTTCTCTAAAATTTTTGGCCTCAGGCCACATCAATTAATAAAATTTATTTTTTAAAAATTTTTTAAATTAATTTTCTTCGTTAATTATATTATTAATCTTCACTCCCACGCATTTTCAAATTCTCCAGGCCTTAGGCCGTAGGAAATAACTGAATTCAGCTCTTTAAAAATTTTAAAATCAATTTCCGTCGTTAATTAAATGTTCTCTACTCACTCTCACGCCGTCTCCAAATTTGCTGGCCTCAGGTCCGATAAATGAATAAAATTAAACTCTGGAAAATATTTAAAATTAATTTTCCTCGTTAATTATATTTTTTATCCGCACTGCCACGCATTTTTTGAATTTCCTCGGCCTTAGGCCGCACAAGATAATTAAATTCGACTTTTAAAAATTTTTTTTAATTATTTCCGTCGTTAATTAAATTTTTTTTTCTCACTCTCACACCTTTTCTAATTTTTCTGGCCTCAGGCTCCCCGAAATAATTAAAGTCAACTTATATAAACTTTTGACAATTTTTAAAATTAATTTTCCTGGTTAATTATATTTTCTAAGCTCACTCCCACGCATTTTTCCAATTTGCCAGGCCTTAGGCCGTACGAAACAATTAAATTAAACTTTCAAAAATTTTTAAAATTCATTTTACTCGTTAATTATATTTTCTTTCCTCACTCTCACGCCTTCTCTAAATTTTCTGGCCTCAGGCCCCACGAAATAATTAAAGTCAACTTTTAAAAATTTTTTAAATTAATTTCCCTGGTTAATTATATTTTCTATTCTCACTTCCACGCATTTTTCAAATTTTCCAGGCCTTAGGCTGTATGAAATAATGAAATTAGACTTTTAAACATTTTTTAAATTCATTTTCCTCGTTAATTATATTTTCTTCACTCACTCTCACGCCTTTTCTAAATTTTCTGGCCTCAGGCCCCACGAAATAATTAAATTCAACTTTTAAAAGCTTTTTAAATTATTTTTTTCGTTTCTCAAATTTTCTCCACTCACTCTCACGCCTTCTCTAAATTTTCTGGCCTCAGGCCCCACAATATAATTAAATTCAAGTTTTAAAAATTTTTAAAATTAATTTCCCTCGTTTTTTAAATTTTCTCCACTCACTCTCATGCCTTCTTTAAATTTTCTGGCCTCAGGCCCCACGAAATAATTGAATTCAACTTTTAAAAGTTTTAAAAATCAATTTCCCTGGTTAATTATATTTTCTATTCTGACTGCCACCAGATTTCAAATTTTTCTAGGCCTTAGGCCGTACAAAATTATAAAATTTACTTTTTAAAAATTTTAGAAAGAAATTTCCCTGGTTAATTATATCTTCTATTCTGACTCCTACGCATTTTTCAAATTTTCTAGGCCTTAGGACGTACGAAATGATTAAATTAAACTTTCAAAAAATTTTTAAAATTCATTTTCCTCGTTAATGATATTTGTTTTCCTCACTCTCACACCTTTTCTAAATTTTCTGGCCTCAGGCCCCACGAAATAATTGAATTCAACTTTTAAAAATTTTAAAAATTAATTTCCCTCGTTTCATAAATTTTCTTCACTCACTCTCACTCATTCTCTAAATTTTCTGGCCTCAGACCCCACGAAATAATTGAATTCAACTTTTAAAAGTTTCAAAAATTAATTTCCCTGGTTGATCAGGAGACACGGTAGTGTCTCGCGCCAAGTACACGTTCAAACACATGTATATGTGTGAAGTGTCATGGCGCGAGCCTACCGTGTATTTATACCGTAGACATAGTGGTTTTTGGCTCTTTTTAGCTCTCATTTTTAAAAACTTTTTTAAAATAATAAATTTTCAGAAAATTCTTTCTCTATTCGAAAGATGATTGATTGTTCGTCTTAAAATTATAAAACTTTATTCATTTTAGTTATGAGAACTAATTTAAATAATGAAATTAGGCCAGCATATACTATCGCACCCCCAATTTAGACACTTTTATAAATTTTTTCATGCAAAAAGGGCACTGCCAGAGAATAAAAAGTTGTAAGAAATGCCATGATTCAGTAAAACATTGAAATTTTTTTATAGCAATGATTCATTTTTGCGCCACTAGCAGTGCTTCAGTCTGTATTTTTTACTATAGTTTCATTGAGCTATATAGAAATTCTGATATAAAATTCAAATAATCCGTACTTAAATTATCGATATCATATCAGGAGATGACGATCAATAGAATATAAGAACGTTTTAGATTTCAATGATATAAATAAGTCCTTGTTAATGTCTAAGATGAATTTTTTTTATTCATTTCGCATTCAAAGTTTACTTGTATTTTTTAAATGTTTCCTGATTTTGCATACATATATAGATACATATACCACAGAAATATTATTTGTAAGTTGCTAAAAAGTATATTTTTTTTATTTCCCATACAGGAAAATACAATGGGACCAGATATGGGCCACGCTTGGCGCAATGCTGTCGATCTCTGGCCCATGTTTGTAAACCCGCTTGGGCCCAGCTTTGGTAAAAGTCTGGGATGATAACAAGGTGCCAGGCTTGGTTGTTACCATTAGCCCAGGCATCATTGCCAAGGCTGGCTCATGTGTGGTGGCCAGATCGGAGCCATGCTTGTTTGCCAGACCTAGCCCATGCTTGCTTGCCAGACTTGGCCCATGCATCGACAAAACAAATAAATTTAATTTAAAAAAAATTTTATTATTATTATCCTAATGGAGTTTGTGATCATTAACGTTTTAACTATTTAAGTGAGGTAAATGACGTAAAAAAACTCGATGAAAATTCTGCTGGGCTCTGGGCGCGAACTGCCGTCCTTCTGATCGCTAGGTTTGAACGGTAGCTACTGGACGAACCTACTAATGTTGAACTGAAACTTTTATATGTTGTACTTATTCATTTTACTACAACCACTTGGTTTTATGAAATATAAAGAGCTATTAAATAAATATTTTCGATTAAGAAAAAAATAATAATTTCGTATTATTTTAATTATAATTACATAATTTTTAAAAATAAAATTTATTAAATTTAGTTGATTATTTATCAAGAACCCAGTTGAATTGTCTTGCTCTACCACCAATATTAAAAATCACATTTTTTATAAAAATTCATGAGTTATTTCTTACTTAAATTAAGTTTTATAACTAAACCTATAAAATTACGGTTGTTGATTGCAAATAACAATGAATTAAAAAATATTTCAATTATTAGTTGTAAATAATTTTAATCGCAATATTATAATATTTATTGAATAAAACTTATTTCAATTCAAAAATAAATAATTATTAAATTAAAAAACCATAATAATGAGTTAGTTGAATAATTAATAAAAAACGTGGGTTAACCAATTCTGGCCCAAGGATGGGGAAACTATAGATATAGCCGAACTTGGATAATCCTACCTTGGCTCAAATCTGGCTTGTCATTGAATGATCAAGGCAGGGGAACCTAGTCTTGACCTAAGCTCGGGTAATGATTGGACCCAAGAATGGGCCAATATAGACGTGCCAAAAGCTAGGTTCCCCAGTGCTGAGCCAAGGAGGGCCCCTTCATTCAACTCTGGCAGCTCCTGCATGGGGTGCAGTGGGCTGGCCCTCAGAAGGTCCGTGATTCGAATACTGAACGAACGTGAGTTTTTTTTTCTCGGCCGATATGCATAATAATTTACATATAATTTGATTTTTTATATAATTATATAAATTTTTTTCTCCTGGCAAATCTAATCAACACAAATTACCTGGATGTAAGAAAATATTATACAATGACTTTTCATAAAAAATGGGTTGTTCAGTCTAAGCCCGTGTTAGGTTTACCAATCAACGGCCAAGGCTAGGTCATTCAGTCTTGGTCTATGTTAGGGTTACCATTCAACGGCCAAGGCTAGGTTATCCAGTCTTGACCCATGTTAGGGTTACCATCCAACGGTCAAGGTTAGGTTACGCAAAGTTGGCCCAAGTTAGGGTGACTCTAGACTTGGCCAAAGCTAGGTTATTCAGTCTTGGCCCACGCCTGGGTAATCATTGGAATGGCCAAGACTAATTACCCAGTTATGGCCCGGGCATGGGACAGTATAGGTTTGCCAAGATGGGCTTCCCAATAATGTCCCAGACATGGCCCCGTCGTTCAACTCTGGGGCTTCCTGTATGGGTTTCTTAAGTTCTATCTAGTTATATTCGTTAGGTGGTATCAAAATCGTATAATATTTAGCACGATGACAGATACAGATGCCCTAATAGCCACTTTAGCTTGAAATTGACGGTTATTTGATGTTGAAATTACCTGAAATTTGCTGTCTGAATTTAGCGTCAATTTGACAGTAAAAGTTGAAAAGAAAAATTTGCGGTTAATTTTTGCTCAATTTAAAGGTTAATTTTTACTACATAAAAAAGTCTGTAATATTCGTTCTTACCATTGCTGATGATAAACGAATCTATACATAAAAATGTCTACATGACGGTAAAATATTTTACAATTTTTCAAGTCAACAATAAATTGATGTAAAAATTTGCCTGAAAATTGACGATAAATTTTTTTTAGTTATAACTTTTGAATTAAATTTGCATTCTAATTCGGGTAGTAAATCTACGTCAAATTGTATAGCAGGTTGTATATAAGTTGTCGTCAAAAACGGAAAAGTCCGAAGTTGACGGACATTTGACGAAAAATAATTCAAGGACACTTTTGTAAGTAAACTTTTGTCAAAGAAAACTGTGCTACATGGAGACTTCAGAAGTCTCTATGCTGTGCTATAAGGGAGGTTTCCTCATGTTATGTCCTCAGTGGTCTCAAGTGCCTCCACCTATTAATTAATTAGTGAACTTGAAAAACATGAATAGGCGTGCATTTAACTTCTATTTGAAATTTACATATTAAGATCTTACAACATTTATTGCATCTTATCAATAATTAGTCGATAATTCAAATTATAAATCAATGTATTACATACTTATTAAATTATCTATTTAGATTATATGAAAGTTGGAATAAATAGATAAATAAATCATTATATTCGGAAAAATATAAACCCAGTTTGAGTGGTTTTGGGATGTTTGCTGTCACCCGATACCTAAAACCTAAATAACACGCATAAAAATCATGAGTAAACCCTTTTTTAGTTTGAATCCATTGAGATTCTGAAAAAAATGCATTCCATTGGGTCAGAGGGGCGGGAGGATAAGTAGTTAGCACCATATGCTAGTTGTAATAGGTCGAAGGTGCTGAGAGGTCGAACTACTGAGCCATTGATGTTTTAAATTACTGACAGAAAAGTCCGACGTTGTCGGATATATTTGACGTTAACTTTAAAGGGAACTGTCGTTGAACAATTGCAGCTCTTTGTCTTATAAAAATTAATTAATCAGGTTATGATATTTAGGAGTACAAAATTACTACAATTGTTAACAAACAATTTTATTGTTTCTACAAGATAATACTATAAACAATATAGGCTCACTTGACTTGAATTATAGATCGATTTCTAATAGAGTGTATATCAAAATCATTAACAATCAACACGACAAAAAAAAGACAAATCCTATCAAAAACAGATTCTCTGTATAAAATCGCGCCAAGTACACGTTTAAAATTTTTTACAATTAAGAAAAAATTCTTTTTACAAAGAAAATAAATCAAATCGAAAAAATACCAAGTACCTAACATAATTCAAAATCATGAAAAACATTTTCATAGAATTGAAAAAATAATTGAAAAAAAAAATTTCAATGTACTTGGTGTGCCTATAAACTGAAAAAAAAAGAAAATTCAATTTTATTAGAAAACAATTTATATGCGAAATCAATTCTAGAAATTAATTTTGCTTGAATAAATTTAGTAATGCACACCAAGTACATTGAAATTTTTTTTTTCAATTTTTTTTTTCAATTCTATGAAAATGTTTTTCATGATTTTGAATTATGTTAGGTACTTGGTATTTTTTCGATTTGATTTATTTTTTTTGTAAAAAGAATTTTTTCATAATTGTAAAAAATTTTAAACGTGTACTTGGCGCGATTTTTTACAGAGAATCTGTTTTTGGTAGGATTATATTTTCGATCCTCACTGCCACCAGGTTTCAAATTTCCGAGGCCTTAGGCCGTACAAAATTATTAAATTAAACTTTTAAAAATTTTAAAGATAAATTTCCCTGGTTAATTATATCTTCTATTCTCACTCCTACGCATTTTTCAAATTTTCCAGGCCTTCGGACGTACAAAATGATTAAATTAAATTTTTAAAATTTTTTAAATTCAATTTCCTCGTTAATTATATTTTCTTTCCTCACTCTCACATTTTCTCTAAATTTTCTGGCCTCAGGCCCCACGAAATAATTAGATTCAACTTTAAAAAAATTTTCAAATTAATTTCCCTCGTTTCTCTAATTTTCTTCACTCACTCTCACGCCTTCTCTAAATTTTCTGGCCTCAGGCCCCACGAAATGATTGAATTCAACTTTTGAAAGATTTTAAAAATAATTTCTCTGGATAATTATATTTTCTATTCTCACTGCCACGCGGGTTTCAAATTTCCTAGGCTTTAGGCCGTACAAAATTATTAAATTCAACTTTTAAAAATTTTATAAGATAATTTCACTGGTTAATTATATCTTCTATTTTCACTCCCACGCATTTCTCAAATTTTCCAGGCCTTAGGACGTACGAAATGATTAAATTAAACTTTCGAAAATTTTTAAAATTCATTTTCCTTGTTAATTATATTTTCTTTCCTTACTCTCACACCTTCTCTAAATTTTCTGGCCTCAGGCCCCACGAAATAATTAAATTCAACTTTTAAAAATTTTTTAAATTAATTTCCCCCGTTTCTTAAATTTTCTCCACCCACTCTCACGCCTTTTCTAAATTTTCTGACCTCAGGCCCCACGAAATAATTGAATTCAACTTTTAAAAATTTTAAAAATTAATTTTCGTCGTTACATAAATTTTTTTCTTACTCTCACACCTTCTCTAAAATTTCTGGCCTCAGGCCCCATCAATTAATAAAATTTGACTTTTAAGAATTTTAAAGATTAATTTTCTTCGTTAATTATATTATTTATCTTCACTCCCACGCATTTTTCATATTTCCCTGGCCTTAGGCGGTACGAAATAATTAAATACAGCTCTTTAGAAAATTTTAAAATCAATTTTCGTCGTCAATTAAATTTTCTCCACTCACTCTCACGCCTTCTCTAAATTTTCTGGCCTCAGGTCCCATAAATGAATTATATTAAACTCTGGAACATTATTAAAATTAATTTCCCTCGTTGATTATATTTTCTATCCGCACTGCTAAGCATTTTTCAAATTTCCTTGGCCTTAGGCCACACAAAATAATCAAATTCGACTTAAAAAAATTCTTTTAATTTATTTTCGTCGTTAATTCAATTTTTGTTCTCACTCTCACGCCTTCTCTAGATTTTTGGCCTCAGGCCCCATTAATTAATCGAATTTAACTTTTAAGAATTTTAAAGATCAATTTTCCTCGTTAATTTTATTTTCTAACCTCACTCCCACGCATTTTTTGAATTTCCTGGGCTGTAGGCCGTACATAATAATTAACTTCAACTTTTAAAAATTTTTTAAATTAATTTCCGTCGTTACATTAATTTTTTTTCCTTACTCTCACACCTCCTCCAAATTTTCTGGCCTCAGGCCCCATCAATTAATCAAATTCAACTTTATAAATTTCAAAGTTTAATTTTCCTTGTTAATTATATTGTCTATTCTCACTCCCACGCATTTTAAATTTTCCAGGCCTTAGGCCCCACGAAATAATTGAAGTCAACTTTTAAAAATTTTAATAATTATTTTTCCTCGTTATTTAAATTTTTTCCAATCTCTCTCACGCCTTCTCTAAATTTTTTGACTTCAGGCCACATAAATCAATTAAATTCAACTCTTAAAAATTTCAAAACTCAATTTTTCTCGTTAATTATATTATTTATCCTCACTCCCACGCATTTTTCAAATTTCCTGGGCCTTCGGCCCTTATAAAATAATTATATTTGATCCCAAAAATAAAAAAATTCACTTCGGTCGTTACCTTAATTCCTATTCTCACTTATACGCCTTCTCTACGTTGTATAGCCTCAGGTCTCATAAAATAATTAAATTTTATTCTTTACAATTAAATAAAAATAATTTCGGTCTCGAATTCAATTTCTATTCCTACTTCCACGCATTTTTCGAGCATTCTAGGGTTCTGGCATTGAAAACTGTTTAAATTTTGTTCATTCAAAATTAATGTTAGTCGTTAACAAATTTTTTTGAATCCGCTTTAACACATCCTTTTAACAATCAATATTAATTTTTACAAATAAATTTCTGATTACTTCCTACTGCTCACACATTTTTTTTGCATTTCTTTTCATTCTCCAAAATCATATGATTCTTAAGAAGCATCGAATTGGTAACGATTTTAAATGGTCTTCACTTTACATTGATAGTGAACACATGTTATTTACTCAATCCTGTTCATTCTTGCAACATCATCACGTTTCCAGACATATTCTTCAATTAATGTACAATTTTTAACGCTCACAATTTTTTTTTCGTTACATAAAAAATTCTGTTCTCTCACTCCTTTACAAATTATTTTTCCCGTAATCGTATTAATTATGTAATCATTATTCCGTGACTTCTTTAATCTTGTTCAGATTAGTTTCAAATATCATTCTTAATTTACGCCATCGTATTAATTAAAAAAAAATTTCTAATAGTCTCAAATCGTGTTAAGCACACAATTACTGTTTTTCACATACTTACTCTCTTGAAATGAATCAGTGAAAAATGCAGCAAATCAGTGATTATTCACTGCATAAACAGTTTCAAGTATACCACTGATTGAATAAATGATAAACTTGAGACTGTTTATGCAGTGAATATTCACTGATTCGCAGCACTTTTCACTGATTCATTTCAAGAGAGTGTGCATTCTACAAATATAATTTTTATTCCGGGCCATATCACATCACTATTCAATCATTTCAGAGTCGTTTAGATTACTTCGTTTGAAAATATTTTTTCTTGACGCTTACTTTTACCTTACGACAATTTATCTGGCGCCAACAATTTTCACATGGATTAAACATAAAATCATAATTTTTGTTACCTCATTATAAACTTTTCCGCAGAAAATTTGGTTATTTTCATCTCAGATTTTTTCGGGAATAAATACGATATTACTTATTCTTGCCAGGTCTTTCATCATTCGATTCCTCATTATCATTCACCATTGTATTCACTAATTGTCTGTAATTATATTTAATTATTATTATAATTTTATTTTTTTTTTCTACTAGCATAAGCTCAATGACGTCCTTACCTTGCAGTTCCAAGAATATTTTACAGTTATACTTACCTAATTGTTATATTCTCACATTCTAATTTTCGTAACAGCTCTTTCTTCTCTTATATTTCTCTGTAAGAGACAACTCAGTTAAATAACAGTCGTATCTGACTTGATATTGTTCATATCAATAACTCTCTATGTTACGGCAATAATAGTTGACAGTCAACGGTACATTTGATATTTTCCTCAATTATGAATATCTGTAATGCAACAAACAATCAGCCGTTGATATAAATGAAGTAAACATATGAACAAATTAAAATTAAAAATTTTTAACAAACCTTCTTAAATTTCAGGATCAAATTTTTTTATTTTTAGTCCATTAATATCGCGTAAGTCGTTTGATAATCGCACAAAATATTTTTAGATTTGCTACAATGACACTCACAAAAATGATTTTAACCACAATTGTGAAACATAAGATAAGTTCTCTAAGTTTCTCATAATACTATTAAAAAAAAACAAGTGTAAAGTTATAAAAAATTACTATTTTCGTAGACATTTAATGACAAAAATTTAATTGTAAATTATTTGATATTGTCATCCCAACAAGAGAATGCACCTCGGGTGTCGTCGGTTTTTGCTCCCACTCTGGATGTTTTATGTGTTAAATGTTCTCCCACTTTTCTGTGCGCATGCGCAGTTCATAAATTTTCGGTGGTGGGGGCAATTTCCGAGGTGTATTTTCTTACTGGGACCACTTTATATTTCGTTCCATACCTGCAGACGTACACTTTCGAACTAACACTACACTGCTGCAATTAATCCATATCTCGAATAGAAAATAAGCTTGAGATATATGTAATGAGTCAAAATTGTTGAACTGTTCAAATTTGTTCAAATTGATACAGAATTCTGACAATTACAAATTCCAACAATCTCAGTTGCAACAACTAATCCAGAACAGACTTGAAGGTTACGTTGCTTGACTGAACAAGTTGAGTCTTGTTGACCGATCTCTTTCTTCTTACGTCACATGTCTCAAGTAGCTCACTATTCATCGACCAGTCATTTTACTTCTAGGCTACCTAAAACTCGATGCAATGTAAAATTAAATTTTTTCAAAAATTTCTAAAAATCGAAAGAAATAAAAAAATCAAAAATGTACAAAAATCGGTGAATTGGAAATTTTGTTATTAACAAAAAACTAATAACAAATAAATACCGCGTATCTTGAAATAATTTTGAAACCGATAAAATGCATCAAAATTCAATATATAAATTGCGGGTATTATAAAACAAATATCTCAGATAATATAGAAAAAAAACATTTACCCTAAATGTCTTTATTTATTTTATAAAAATGTTTTTTTATAAAATTTAATAAAACTAAGACGAGACATTTACCGACACAGTCTATAACGTTAAAGTGGCGCTGCTTTCGCCTAGGAGGCGTGGCTTAAATTCAAATCGCTAAAAACTCCGAGACTAAATTCATCAAAATAAATAAATTTTTTCAACTTTTTAATACTATTGAATGAATATTTATAAATTAAAATACGTCAGTAAATAAAAACAAGGGTACATTACGTATATAAGTTGATATATTTTATTTATTTGTTTACTTTAAGCAATAAAACTTAAAAACTTTTAATCTCTAATAAGTATTTATTAATATTTATTATGACAAATATAATAGTATCATAATAAATATAATAATATCATAATAAATATTAATAAATACTTATTAGAGATTAAAAGTTTTTAAGTTTTATTGCTTAAAGTAAACAAATAAATAAAATATATCAACTAATATACGTAATATACACTTGTTTTTATTTACTGACGTATTTAAATTTATAAATATTTATTCAATAGTATTAAAAAGTTAAAAAAAATTATTTATTTTGATGAATTAAGTCTCGGAGTTTTTAGCGATTTGAATTTAAGCCACGCCTCCTAGGCGATAGCAGCGCCACTTTAACGTTATAGACTGTGTCGGTAAATGTCTCGTCTTAGTTTTATTAAATTTTATAAAAAAAACATTTTTATAAAATAAATAAAGACATTTAGGGTAAATTTTTTTTTTTCTATATTATCTGTGATATTTGTTTTACAATACCCGCAATTTATATATTGCATTTTGATGCATTTTATCGGTTTCCAAATTATTTCAAGATTCGCGGTATTTATTTTTTTTTAGTTTTTTGTTAATAACAAAATTTCCAATTCACCGATTTTTTTTCATTTTTGATTTTTTTATTTCTTTCGATTTTTTGAAATTTTTGAAAAAAATTTAATTTTACATAGCCCCTAATAGCCACTTTGCGTTGAAATTAACCGTAATTTGACAATTAAAATTACCTGAAATCTGCTGCCCGAATTTGCGGACAATTTAACAGCAAAAGTTGAAGAGAAAAATTTGCGGTTAATTTTTGCTCAATTTAAAGGTAAAATTTTGTACTAGAAAAAGAAGTTGGAAATGTTCATTCTTACCATTACAGAAGGTAATTTATCAACAATTTTGTTCGATAAGGGAGTATTTTTAATTATCATTCGCACGATTGTAAGCTAGGATAATTAGATGGCGTTATTTGTACAAAAAGCGCACATTTTTATAATCCGTACACATATACAATATCGGTCATTAATTCTTGCGCGGTAGCATAGCATCGGGAGAAAAAAAACATCTCAAAAAGAAAACATGTATCACTTTTTTATACAAGTAAAAACTATAAAAAAAAAAAATTGTAAAAAAAAAATACAATATTTAAAAATATATCTATATTAATTAAATGTAAAATTATAAATATGTATTGTAAAATTAGTGAATAAAAAAAAGTCCCTATAAAAAAAATCTCTAGATTTAAAAATCACTAAAAAAAAATTACAATAAAAAAAAAATTCCTACAAAGAAACATTTGCATATCTAAACATCTACTTCAAAAAAATATGTAAAAATGAAAATCTCTACAAATAAAATATCTATAAAAAATCGGCTGTTTTGGAAAATCTCTATAAATCATCACATGTACAAATAAATATCTGAACCAAGTATAACCTCGAAAACTGGAAGCATTGCCACCACGTGCTCATAATCATGAATAAGTTCGTGTTGTAATATATAAGTATAAATAATAATAATAATAAAAATTATGGTTATTATTATGTTATAAAGAAAAATATAATAAATAATTTTAAACTTATAATAAGTGACTTCGAAAAACGTGAAAGATTCAAATTTGATAACTCCAAAGCACTGAGCCTGTAATAATTCATATAATTTTAATTTTTTTTATTTTTATTAGTTAAACTTTATTTGAGAATATCATAAAATTATTATTATTTATTTTATAATTTTTAATTTTGTTTGACTATCAAGCCGTATGCCAGGATTCGATGAACGTCCAAAAATCATTTTTCTTTTTTAACTTCCCGCTAAGAGAATCGACGATCTTCGAAAAATTGGGAAGTTATTGTTTTCACCCCGATTTTCGAAAGTCGAGTTTTCATCAGATGTCGACGTTTTGAGGCCCTAGGAAGCTATTCTAACTATTTTCAGAATGATGTCCGAGTGTATGTATATATATATGTATATATATATATATATACTAATGCAAAAAATTAAAGGAGCAGAAAAATTTAATAAATTTTTTAGTGATTTTTGGAAGGCTGTAACTTGGTGAAAAAAAATCGTATCGAAAATTTAAAAAAAGCATTTTATAGCTTGAAATCTCTAGTTTAGGTGTATTTTTTCAAAATTTCTTAAAAGCTCCGATTATTGCGCAAACATGAGAAATACCGCGAGCCAAAAAATTTCTAAATTTTTTTTTTTTTTCCAAAGAGCCCACGGACCGCGGAAAAATTCTTTCAACTAAACGAATGCATACATCGTTTAGCAAATTTATTCAGCTTCAATTTGGTTTTTTTTTTAACCTCGTAGGACGATTTGTCGCAGAGATATCAGCCTTCAAATAGAAAGTGATCCTTTTGGCTTTGATCTTCGATATTTCAGGTACCAATGATCGCACAGCAAGTTGAAGGGCGGCGTTAAAAACTTGAATAAATTCCCCACAAGACCCTGTCATCATTTTTTGAAAAAAAAATTTTTTTTTATTTTTAACATCCATTAGAAGAAAGTACAAGAAAATGACTTTTTCTGGTTTTTTAGTAAATCAACCGCTACTCTGCATATATCATTAAAAAAAATAATGTTGCCAGGGACTTTTTTAGCTTAATGTACCCCCACGACCCCTGTAAATTTTAAAATTGATGTATCGTACCGTTTTTTGGGAATCATCGATCAAAGTTTAGCTAAACAATTAAAGGAGCAAGTTTTGTTCCTTTAAATGTGTAATCATAATCAAAATGAAAAAATTTTTTTTTTCTCGACTTTTCTCAAATTTTTGCGTTGGTAACTCAGCAAATGCAAGGAAATGACAAAAAAAATAAAAACATTTTCCAAAAAATGTCAAAAAAAAATCGAAGAAAAAAAATAAATTGAAACTTGTTTTTTGTGTTCTAAATTTTTTTTTTGACATTTTTTGGAAATTTTTCATTTTTTTTGTCATTTCCTTGCATTTGCTGAGTTACAGTCATGTTTGCGCAATAATCGGAGCTTTTAAAAAATTTTGAAAAAATACACCTAAACTAGAGATTTCAAGCTATAAAATGCTTTTTTTAAATTTTCGATACGATTTTTTTTCACCAAGTTACAGCCTTCCAAAAATCACTAAAAAATTTATTAAATTTTTCTGCTCCTTTAATTTTTTGCATTAGTATATATATATATGGGGCATTCCATGCCAAATCACCGAGGTTTCGGCCCGACCCCCTTCGATTTCGCTGAAAATTTTTTACCATTTTCTACCCTACCAAAGACATTTTCCTGAATTTTTTCAGATTTTTTTACCCAACCCAAAAAAAGTTACGAATTTTTGAAAAAAAACGCTCTTTTTTTTTCAAATTGCTGTAACTTTGACACAAATTGACATTTTGGCACTTTTTTTTTTTTGAAAAATTTTGTTTTTAATTGTAGTTTTCAGAAAAAAATACAAAAAATTTTTCGGAAGTCACGATATATAAAATATTTCAGTTTTTTCAATAAAACCGTAATTTTTTCGAAGTCGGAAACCTTCGATTCTCAATTTTTTTGTCTCAAAAAAAACTTCAACCAAGACAGTATTGGACCCCGCCATTCCCATTTTGTGCCGACTTTCCTTTACATTTTTTTTTTTCGATTGAAATTAAAAAAATTTCTAAATTTGGCTTATTTTTTATGACTTTGCGCTGAAGTTTCTTTGGATTGTTTTTAAAAGCTCAGAAGTTGAATAAAATTGGACAATAACAACCGTAAAGTGTATTAGGGGCAAGAATTGATTTTTTCGGAAGAAAATTCCCAATTTTGAAATACAGTGAAACCTAAACCTACAATTAACCTTCTCACTAAGACAATTTATGGTTGAAGTTTTTTTTGAGACAAAAAAATTGAGAATCGAAGGTTTCCGACTTCGAAAAAATTACGGTTTTATTGAAAAAACTGAAATATTTTATATATCGTGACTTCCGAAAAATTTTTTGTATTTTTTTCTGAAAACTACAATTAAAAACAAAATTTTTCAAAAAAAAAAAAGTGCCAAAATGTCAATTTGTGTCAAAGTTACAGCAATTTGGAAAAAAAAGAGCGTTTTTTTTCAAAAATTCGTAACTTTTTTTGGGTTGGGTAAAAAAATCTGAAAAAATTCAGGAAAATGTCTTTGGTAGGGTAGAAAATGGTAAAAAATTTTCAGCGAAATCGAAGGGGGTCGGGCCGAAACCTCGGTGATTTGGCATGGAATGCCCCATATATATATATATATATATACATATATATACACATACACTCGGACATCATTCTGAAAATAGTTAGAATAGCTTCCTAGGGCCTCAAAACGTCGACATCTGATGAAAACTTGACTTTCGAAAATCGGGGTGAAAACAATAACTTCCCAATTTTTCGAAAATCGTCGATTCTCTTAGCGGGAAGTTAAAAAAGAAAAGTGATTTTTGGACGTTCATCGAATCCTGGCATACGGCTTGATAGTCAAACAAAATTAAAAATTATAAAATAAATAATAATAATTTTATGATATTCTTAAATAAAGTTTAACTAATAAAAATAAAAAAAATTAAAATTATATGAATTATTACAGGCTCAGTGCTTTGGAGTTATCAAATTTGAATCTTTCACGTTTTTCGAAGTCACTTATTATAAGTTTAAAATTATTTATTATATTTTTCTTTATAACATAATAATAACCATAATTTTTATTATTATTATTATTTATACTTATATATTACAACACGAACTTATTCATGATTATGAGCACGTGGTGGCAATGCTTCCAGTTTTCGAGGTTATACTTGGTTCAGATATTTATTTGTACATGTGATGATTTATAGAGATTTTCCAAAACAGCCGATTTTTTATAGATATTTTATTTGTAGAGATTTTCATTTTTACATATTTTTTTTAAGTAGATGTTTAGATATGCAAATGTTTCTTTGTAGGAATTTTTTTTTTTATTGTAATTTTTTTTTAGTGATTTTTAAATCTAGAGATTTTTTTTATAGGGACTTTTTTTTATTCACTTATTTTACAATACATATTTATAATTTTGCATTTAATTAATATAGATATATTTTTAAATATTGTATTTATTTTTTACAATTTTTTTTTTTTATAGTTTTTATTTGTATAAAAATGTGATACATGTTTTCTCTTTGAGATGTTTTTTTTTTCCCGATGCTATGCTACCGCGCAAGAATTAATGACCGATATTGTACATACATACGCACACTTACGCACACACACACATATACACTTATATATACGTGTACTTAGAATCTTCACTGCTAGTAGGACATTTTAGGATAAAAAATAGCTTATTTTATTAAGATAAATCGGAAGTAATGTATTTTTTTAAATTGTCAACGTTTTAAGACCAATCTACATCCATATTTAAATAAAAACCAGAATACTTAAAAAAAAAAATATGCATTTAGAAAGTTATACAAATATAAATATAACGAAGGATCCCTGGTGAAAATTTTTCGGAATTTTCTCTGAAAAACTCAGTTCTAAAGTTCTAAACACTTTTTCAGAGTTTTTCAGTGAAAAGTCCGAAAAATTTTCACCAGGGATGTGTTAATCATTAGATCAAATATCTCTATTATAAATGATAAAGATTTAATTTTCATTTTCTTTATTTGTCTGAGATCCTGATGCTTCATAAGGGTTTTCATAAAAGTTTTCGGGAATCTTGTTTTTGCGCTTCTTAGATGTATTGTCGTTTTTCTCATTTTGGGCTTTTACTCGTGCTTTCACGCGTGCTGCGGCTGCTCGTAAAGCGCCTTTGATCGCTGATTTGTATATCTGATCTGTCAGATGAGGATACATCACTTTTAGAACAGCTGAAAAAAAAAAAAAAAAAAAATTTTATTTCAAAAAATAAAAAGAAATGTAATTACAAATGGTTTACGATCAGACAAGAATCAGACAAGGTGATCAGACAAGATCACCTTAACCATCTCAATCGATCGGTTCGTTCGAGAGATATCGGTCGAGAAAAAATGGTAAAAGACGTTTTTTTTCGAAAATAACGGCATCCAAAAGTATTTTAGAGCTCGAAGTGCTTGAAAATGTATTCGCAACGAGCTCTTTGAGCTCGAAAATAGCAGGAAGTTTTAGGGCTGGCCCGCTGGGTCAACCGATAGACCGATTTTTTTCTTTTTTTTTATCCATACTTATGAGATATATTCATTTTGAAGTAAATTCTAAACGTTTTACATAACTTACAAAAAAGGTCATGGTCTACACGTGTGCCTCCTATTATCTCCTTTCCTGGAGTCGTTCGGACATACACCAATTTTGAGACGAGCTCTTCCGTGAATAATCTGTCTTTATTGAGGATGTATCGTAAATTCGCTTGAATAGTCTCGCCACCACGATAGTTACTCAAATATTCTATCTGCAATAGTTACTGTTTTGAATATTGTACATCTCACAATAATATTTATACGAAAATATCATGATTAAATTTATACGAAAATTTTTTTTTCGTGTATTTCAAGTGATTTGTGTAATGTACAAAATTTATTCTTCTTACCAATTGCTGGTGAGCATTTTCATCCATGCCTGCATAATTGTATACCTCGTCCATCGTTTTAAATGGCAGAAAATCTGGTTTGAATCCACAACCTCTCAGTATTATTTGATTGATAGCCGATTGTACACTTGTACTAAGATTACTGTAAATATATCAAAGAAAAAAAAACTTCAACAATTAAATACGGATAAACACCCGCATCTCCTCTCCTCCTCCGTCACTTATGACGGAATTAGGCTGAAAGCTATCTTTTTAAATAAAATGAAGTTCCCAATGATTGTTAGTTCACATGCTAATAAAAACCAGTAATTTTCGAAAAAATAAAAATGATTTATTTTCCCCGAATAAGTTAAGGGCACCCAGCCTCTAACCAGTAGTCAGCCAATCATATACTTTGACATTGGCTGAAAATATATATAATTATAATTTAACATGATGTGGCTGAATACTGGTTTAGGGCTGGATGTACTTAGGGGTACATTAGGGCGTTTCAAAAAAAAAAACAAAAAAAACATTTTTTTTTCTTGGAACCAGGCTCAAAAGTTTCGTTTAGATGCCAAAATAGGCCTCTGAAAATATGAGCCCTTAATATTAATATTAAGGTTGTCCGCATCACACTTTTCGATTTCCCATAAGAATAACACAGGAGAAAAAAAATTTTTTTTCTTCTGATTTTTGAAACTAATGAACCATAAATTTCATTGTAATGTCCATCAAATAATTTTGTAGAGAATTGAACGCTCTACAAAAAAAGTCTCTTATCATTTTTTGATAAATCTATCTGTTCGAAAGTTATTGGAGCTGGAAGTCAAATCTACAGTAAATTTCGAGATCTTTTTACTTTTCCAGCAAAACTATCAGACTTATCAATAAATGTCATAAGACCTTTTTTGTAGACAATTCGATTCCCTACAAATTATTCTCAATAAAGTTTATTCGAATTCCACATTGGTTTCTAGTTATTTTCATTTTAATGCCAAGATCATAAAAATGATAGTCTTCTAATCGATTTTGAGAACTTAACGTTAAAATGAAAATAACTAGAAAACAATGCGAAATCCGAGTGAACTTTATTGAAAATAATTTGTAGGGAATAAAATCGTCTACAAAAAAGGTCAATGATATTTTTTGATAAGTCTGATAGTTTTGCTGGAAAATTAAAAAGATCTCGAAATTTACTGTAGATTTGACTTCCAGCTCCAATAACTTTCGAACAGATGGATTTATCAAAAAATGATAAGAGGCTTTTTTTGTAGAGCGTCCAATTTTCTACAAAACTATCTGATGGACATTACAATGAAATTTATGGTTCATTAGTTTCAAAAATCAGAAGAAAAAAAATTTTTTTTCTCCTGTGTTATTCTTATGGGAAATCGAAAAGTGCGATGCGGACAACCTTAATATTATTATTAAGATCATATTTTCAGAGACCTATTTTGGCATCTAAACGAAACTTTTGAGCCTGGTTCCAAGAAAAAAAAAATTTTTTTGTTTTTTTTTTTTGAAACGTCCTAGGGTACATCAAAAAGGTCACATTCCTTATTAAAAGAAACGATTTAATACGATTATAAAAAAAAAATTTTAAATACTTTTCAATACTTTTGAATCGCCCTTCTTATGGGCATTTAACATTGCAAATCGTTATGAATCGTTTTTTTAAATCAGGGATATACTATACTAAAGGTATACTAGGGGTGTATATTGAAAGTCTCATATCGAAAGTTTGAAATTTTTTTTTTTTTTTAGTTTGTAGAGAGATGACATATCTTCGCCAGAATAATGAGTTGACGGTCTCATACTAAGTGGACTCAAAACACGATTCGACTATGAAATGAATATCTGATAAATAAATTATGCTAAAAATTTCGGGACTCTCATACAACTAGAAACAAAAAACGAAAAATAACTAACATAAAATCTAGCTATACAGCGTAAAAAATGGATGTGAATAATTCAATATAAATATTTTCAATTAATATTTCTACATGTATGTGATAGCGCACTATCTTAAACGGACTGTAGCTACAATTTTCTGTTGAGGATTTGTTTGAAAACTTGTATAAATAATAAAGCTATTAGATGCTTAAAAATATTGATTTCTTTTTTATAAGTTTAAAAAAAAATTGAAAGAAAAAATGTTACAAGACCTTTTTTGTAGATCATTTTATTAACTGTAAATTATCTTTTACCAAATTTTCAAAATTCTTGTAAATTCTTTAATTATTCTTGTTTGAAAATAAGTCAGGGTTGCCACAAAAAAAATAATTTCTAAATTCCCTGATATTTCCCGGTTTTCCAGTAAAGTTTTTCACATTTTTTCCTGATTCAGAAATTTTATTTGTATCCTTTAGATATTCAAAGTTTGTATTATATTTTCATTTTTAATTATTAAATTTAATAATTAAATCATGTGAGAAACCATAAAAAAATAGTAATAAAATAAATGAATATTGCCTACTTTTGATTATTCGATGTTAAAAATGTATAAGTTAAAATATTTAATAAGAAATTTAATGATTTAAATAAATTAAAAATACACTGGTTACAAAAAGTAAGGGATATTAAAAAAATTTCGGATTTTTTAATAATTTTCAACAGTTTGTAACTCGAAGAAAAATGGTCGTACAATAAAAACAAAAAATCAAACTGTTGCTTTAAGTGTTTACTTTTCTGATCTGGGTCTTAAAATTTTTTTATTATACACAGTTTAGGAGCAATAAAAAATCAATTATAATTATCGAAAAAAATTTATTGAAGCTCGAAGACCGTTTTTAAGACAAGCAAAAATTTGGTAAATGTCTTTTTCGATAGTTTTCTTAGGATTACTCCGGAACCACACATAATAAAAAAATTTCAAGACCAGATCAGAAAACTAGATACTTGAAGCTACAATTTGCCTTTCTTGTTTTTCGAGATACAACCTGTTGAAAATCACTGAAAAATTTGAAATTTTTTAAATATTCCTTAATTTTTATAACTAGTGTATAATTGAAAATTTTTCAAATTTCGAACTGCTACAATTCAATTCCCGGATATTTTTCGAAATTCCCTGACATTTCCATGATATTTCCCGGTTACATTAAATTCCCTGATAACTCCCGATATTCCCAGTTCGTGGCTACCCTGTAAGTAAATAAAATCGACCAGAATACGATTTCTTGGAACAAATTACAATGTAAATCCTAAGAATTAAAGAACTTTCAAAAATTTCGAAAACTTTATAAGAGATAATTCGTAAAAAATGAAATGATTTACAAAAAAGGTCCTGTAACATTTTATGATTCATTATTTCGTCGAAAAAGTAAAAAAAAAAAAACAAAATTTACTATGAATTTTACATATATATATATATATATATATATATATATACAGAACATACTTCACTTTCTCAGCTAATAGTCCATTAGTTGCTTCAATTTTACTGAAATAAAAAAAAATATCCTTTTAAGTTCTAATCCAAATAATTTAATTTCATTTATTAATTATTAAAACTTACTCTAATCTGCTGTTTTGATTTCCAATATTACTGCTTATGTCGCCTAACAGACGAACGATCTCATTATTACTTTTTTGGGTATTTATAGGTAACAATCTAGTTCCAGAGATTGTTGGCTTCATGAATTGAGATGAATTTATCGGCGATAAAAGAACTTTTTTATTCAATAATCGACATGATGTCGGCGTAGATGGCAAATTCATGAACTTGTTTGCAGCAGCACTCACAGTAATATTTTTTTTGACTGAGGATGTTTCTTCAAACTCACTTCCTTCTGAGTCACTTGTCTGCTGTAAAATTTTTAAGTATATAATAATTTAATATACTTTATAGGGTTTATGAATGAGTCATTCCATAGCAAGTCCCTTAAGTTTAAAAAATACATATTTTGGCTGTTTTTAAATTTCCTGCAATAGAAAATAAAAATTTTCCAAAATTCAAAAAGTTACTGGTTCCGGTCCGATTTTCAACAATCAAGTGATCATCAGAACTTATGGTTACAAAGTCCACGGATGCTCTTCTGACTACACAGAAAAAACAGTTAACTTGAGTCAAAAAAATTATGGTCTTCCGAATTTTCTTCCTAGATTCAATAAAAATAAAACATTTGATTTAAAAACTTCCTTCTGGTTTAAGATAGTAAATTCTATTGCTCCAAAAAAAATTTGTTTTTGAAGCAAAATTAAAATTTTCTTGGTTCAAGAAAAAAAATTCTTGGCTAGAGAAAATCAGTCATTTTCCTTAGAAAAACCAACGTTTTGAACGAAAAAATTTTACTTGCACCGATAAACTTTTTCTTGCCGCAAGAAAAACATTTTCTTACTTCGAAAAATCAAGGTTTTGAACGAAAAAAAATTAGCTTGGACCAAGAAACTTTTTCTTGCCCGAAGAAAAAAGTTTTTTTGCTTAAAAAAATAAACGTTTTGAATAAACAAAAAAAATCGGTCTATCGGTTGATCTTGCGGGCCAGCCCTAAAACTTCTCGATGTTTTCGAGCTCTTTCAGCTCAAAAAAATTGTTGTGAATACATTTTTGAGTTCTTCGAGCTCGAAAATACTTTTGTATGCTGTTGTTTTCGAAAAAAAACGATTTTTACTATTTTTTCTCCAACGATATCACTCGAACAAATTAACCGACAGACAGTTTAGGTGGCAATCGACGCGTTTTATTGAGTTCTAGTGCCGATCAAATTTTGAAATTGATTTATCTAATCGTTTTTGAGAAATTTCAAAAAAACTAAAAAAAATTTTTTTTTATTCTTTCGTTAACGGTTTCTCTTAAACGAATGAACCGATTTTGATATTCGAGGTGGCAATCGACGCGTTCTATCGGATTCTAGAGCTGAATAAATTTTGAAAACGTTTGTTTCAGTCGTTTCAAAGATATTCGTGAAAAACTAATTTTTAACATTTCTTTCTCCGACGATATCTCTCGAACAAATGAGTCGATTTTGATGTTGGAGATGGAGATCGGCGTGTCTTACTGGGTTTTAGAGCTGATTAGATTTTGAAGTTGATCAATCGAGTTGTTTCTGAGAAATTGAACCAAAAAATTTTTTTTTTTTCAATTTTATTTTTCGTAATTCTAAATTATCTTCGGGCTTACTAAATCACATAATCTGAAGTTTTCAGGAAAGTTGACGGCCAACAACTTCTTTCGATTGCCGCAAGAACGATTTGAATCGGTTAATTAGTTTAAAAGTTATGAAAGATTTAACACACACACACACACACACACACACACACACACACACACACACACACACACACACACACACACACACACACACACACACACACACACACACACACACGCACATATATATATATACAGATAATCGGACATCATCCTGAAAATAGTCAAAATAGCTTCCTAGGACCTCAAAACGTTGACATCTGATGAAAATTCGATTTTCGAAAATCGGAGTGAAAACAATAACTTCCCGAATTTTCGAAAATTTACAATTTTCTTAGTGGGAAGTTAAAAAATTATTTAATATACATTATTTAAATTACTAATTTTTTTGTTAGTTCAAAAATTAATAATTAATTAAATAAAAATATTTTATAAACTTTTATACCGTCATCTTGTTAAGAATGTTTATAAAAAGGGCTCCAAGAAACAAAAAATTTATAGATTAATTATTTAAACTTTTATACCGCCTTTTATGACAACACAAACCCGTAAAAAGAATGTTGATTCACAATGAAGTAACTTTTTGAAAAATGGTGATATAAATTTTATTACCGCGAAATCATATTCTTTGAAGTGTCTAGATGACATCAGAATTTTTTCAAATTTTTTAATTAATATTTAATTGCATAAAAAAATTATTTAAAAACTACGCTCACTAGAGTGGCGGCGCGCGCATGCCGAAACTGCCGCGCAAAAGCCGATTTTCAATGTTAAATTAAAATTATAAATATTTGAGCTACAATTCGGGGAGTCGAGAACTTTTTAACTAAAATTTTCTGCTCCTTCAGAATTTTTTTCAATATTTGAGCTATCACTTATACTTTTTGAGATTTTGCCAAAAAGCTGGACGGTTAATTTTTTTTACGGTTTTTTTGTTAATAACAGTAATTTTTTTTTCCAGAAACAATCCATAAAACTTTTTTTTCTAGACACCATATTTGTAGGAGACCTGTAACTATTTTTTACAGGAAATCAACTTCTCGACTAGACTAAAATAGAATAAAAATACATTACTTAGGTATTTTCATTGATTCGTTTATTTACAATTTGATATGGTATTAATCTTTTTCTTAGACTAGTAAGCCTTTTTTTGCCTATTTAGATAGTCGATCTGAAAGAGTAAACTCCAATCGTGCGTCGGAGCTGACACACACACTTTTTTTTTAGTTTTTCATTGATTTCTCAAAAACGACTTATACGATCAACTTCAAAATCTGATCAGCTCTAGACTTCAATAAAATACGTCGATTGCTGCCTCAACTATCAAAATCGGTCAATTCGTTCGTGAGGTTTCCGTAACAAAATATCCGAAGACAAAATAATCGCAGACAAAACAACCACACGACATAATATCCGCACGATAAAATTTACCGGAAAAACTAAATCAGTTGACGAAGCAACCATGACAAAATAACTGTACGGTCAAATATCAGTTGCCAAAAAAACGTCAAATCGATATATTTGAATGACTAATTAATAACGATTAATTAGGAATTATCAAGCAAGTTTTGACAAGTATAATGATTTAATGACAGAAATATTTTAATTCATAAATACATTCAAATTATCGAGTATACATTTGTCATGATTAAATTATATTTCAATAATCATTTATAACTATTGTGTGTGTGCAATCACAAAAATGTACCGACACACAAAAAAGCTATGAAAAATAGCGCCCTTTTTTCACGAACTCTGTGTGTGTGTGTGTGTGATTATAAAAATATGACCATTACCTTATAAATTTTTCTTAAAGATATTTTGTCGTGTGATTATTTTGTCCGCGGATATTTTGTCGTGCGGTTATTTTGTCCGCGGATATGTAGTCGTGGCACCGTTCGTGAGATATCGTGGGTAAAGGAAATGGTAAAAAACGGTTTTCTCGAAAACAATGGCATACAAAAGTATTTTCGAGCTCGAAGAGCTCGAAAACAGTGAAGTTTTAGGGCTAGCCCGCAGGGTCAACCGATAGACAGATTTTTTTGTGTACTTTTGGCTAGACGTCCGACCTTGCGCGGGTGTGTATATGTGTGTGTGAGTGTTAATAAAATTTTGTCGTATAACATCTTTACAACTACCCTGATTAAACAAAAGTATTTGACAGGATTAAAAAAATTTATATCCTTATGAATGCTATCGAATCCTGAAAATATGATTCAGAAGGATTTAACATGATTCAAATTTTTTAATTCTGTTAAATACTATTTAATCCTGAAAACATGATTTAACAGGATTTGAAATGATTTAAACTGTTAAATACTTTTAAATACTTTTTAATCCTAAAAAGATAACGAAATATAAAAATTATTTCAGGATTAAAAAGTATTCGGTAGCATAAGAAATTTTAAATACTGGTTCAATCCTTCTATATCCTAAAAAGATATTGAAATAAAAACTTTATTTCAGGATTAAAAAGTATTCGATAGCATTAAAAATTTTAAATACTGGTTGAATCCTTTTATATCCTAAAAAGATAACGAATTAAAAACATTATTTCAGGATCAAAAAGTATTCAATAGAACTAGAAATTTCAAATGCTAGTTAAATCCTTTCAAATCCTTCTACTCCTTTCGATTATTTTAGTATTAAAAAGTATTTAATATGATTAATCGTGAATTTTGAGAAGGATTTACAGTATTTAGCAGGATTTGAAAGTATTAAAATTTTAATCCTTTTTAATCCTGTCAAATACCTTTTTTTAATCAGGGTAATCAACCGATAACAATCGGGTTTGCGACATTTGAGAAGATCTATGTAAACTTTAATTGGATAAAACTTGGAAGTCAATCAGCCCAATAAGTTTCCCACTTATCTAAAAAATTAAAATAAGAAAAAATTTATTTCTTGCTTCCTTTGTTAACGTATCTTGAAAACTATTGAACGAGTTTGTCTTAAAACTTCATAAGATCCAAGTCTTGTTAATAATACCTCTCAATTTCCGTAATTTTTATAAAAATCGATCGAGTGGTTGTAGAGGTATTGAACGTCAACAATTAGAGTAGATTACATAGAAGTCTAACTGTTGTATTTGTCCTCATGACGCAGCTTTCGTAAATTATATTGATATCACTGAGAATTTCTTTAAATTAATGAAGTCCCATATAACAATCTTTTTCAATTCTTGAGTGTCTTTTTCTACGTATGTGTCTTGCCACAGATGATTGTGACCAGATTTAAATTACAAGCTTTACACAAGAACTTCGGGCCAGATTATAACTGAATTCTGGAGAGAGACAGTAGTTCAAAATACTTGCGCATGGCTTGCTTGAGGCACAAAATTGACCTTGATTCTTGAGCAGATCTTGAGCAAGCCATGCGTAAATACCTACTGTTAGTTATTGGTGTAAGAAATACGTCAGACACTGTTTCATTGCTCGTGTTAAAGATATCTTTAATATTCTTGTGTTCGATACCATGAGCAAAACATACACAAATCTCGACATATAGATTTTTTGATACACGATCTTGCGAAAGCCACATTTGTAGAAAAAGACACTAGCAGCTAGAAGTCTTGCTGAGAATACTTACTCCAGAAACTTGCTTCATCACGTGTTACTGGGGGTAGTATAATTTTAAAGAAAAATTGAATTGAAAAAAAAGTTAATAATTTAAAAAATAACTTTTTTTCTTAAAAAAACGTAATTAATATTGAGTCGAAAAAAATGATAATCACAAAAATTATTATCTACCTGTTTGGAATTTTTAATATAGGTTTCACATATTACGCATAAAATAATTTTTGACTATTTCTAACATTACTGTTCACCTATAATATCATTACATTGTACTTTATTAAACTTAAGAAAAATTAATATAGCTTTTTAACGACAAATCTCATAAAAATAAATTTTGGAAACACTATTCAAATTAATATAGAATTGTTCTATGTTCAATGATGAGTTATTTATGAGAATAAATCAATTAGTATCATACCAAACATATCGTTTATCATTTGGATGGATATAATCATAATAATCCACACGCTTTGGATCTGAAATTTAAAAATTCTTTGCTTCCAATCCAAGGAAGAGAAAGATGAATGCCATTTTTCTGCGACTGAAAACATCATTTTGAATATGTAAAACATAATATACTATAGAACTTAATAATATTTAACGAATTGTTTAAAAGCCATATACAAGCATGCAAAATATGTAGCGATTATAGGATTCACAAAAATGATGCTGCATTAAAGACTTACACCCTAATAAAAAAGAAATTAAACAAAGGTAATCAAACAATATTTTAAAGTCCATTTATACCAAAAATTGAAAGAACAAAAAAATTTTAGAAAATTTTTAGTGATTTTCGCCAGGCTGAACTCCGTAAATAATAATAATTTTATCGAGATTTAAAAAAAATTAAAAACATTTTATAGCTTGAAACCTCTAGTTTCGGTGCATTTTGATAAATAATTTTTAGAGCTACGACTATTGCGTAGCCGTAAAATAGTATATTACATACCTAGGCCAGTAAAATAAAAAAAGTCTCAGAGCACATGTAATTGTTGGTCGAGGCGAAGCCTTGCAAAGATCATTAATGAATTTCAAAAAATTTTTTGATCCTGTAATTTGTGACAAGAGTGTATTTAAGTTGATGAGTTTCTCATAAAAAATAATGTCTCGAATAAAGAAAATAATAAGATGAATACATAGTGAATTAACATAAAAAGACTGGTTTTTTTTATTGAACCTGAAGTTTTAAACGTTGTCATTCGTATTGACCCTAAATTTAAAACCTGAATTACTTGGGTTTAAAAAAACTGCATAAAAACGTAAAATATATAAATACGTAGATTGAAATCTCTTTTACTCCTATCCAAACTTTCTTAAACTTACAAAATTTTTAACCCTAGATATAAACAATTAAATGTTGGAAAACGTGGTTTTTGAGAGGTATAAATTCAAATAACATCTTTGATTATTGAAAACTTCGTAAATAATTGTTTTGCTGCTACGTTAATTTCGTCGGTGTATAGTAGACCCTTTCCAAATAGAATTCACGAAAAAAAAAGTTTTTTATAAGTTATTATAATAATTCAATTTTACCATATAAGTGTGTTATAAAAATATAAAATTGTATAATTGGTACATATATAATAAAAACACAATACTTTATAGCAAATTTTAAATACGTGAATTATGTTTTATTTTACGTTCCTAAATTAGTAATTGAAGTAAATGTAGTAAATGAAGTATTGAATAGTAGCATAGAAATGTATGAAATTTACAATTTTTTCCTTGTAGTGTATATAAAATTGGACCAATAATGTTTGAAAATTAATTAAAACAAACAAAAAAGTTATATTGAAATAAGTAGAGTATGGTAAATCTTTATTTGATGAATAAATTGCATATCCACAAAAAAAAAAAAAAAACAAAAAGAAAAATGGACCTGAAAATCAGGACGTTTTTCGCGCAATGCAAACAAAAAATTGGAGAGTAAATTCATACTGAATGACTAGCTTTTAGAAATATTTCGTATATCGCATTACAGATGCCATAAGAGCGTATAAAATCTTAGGCCACCCCCCCCCCCCAACCTCCGGAACTGCCTCCTAAGCAGTCGAATTACATTAATTTTTTTCATTTTCGTTGCGCGAAAAACGTTTTGATCTTCAGATATGTAAAAAAAAAAAAAAAAAAAAAAAAAAAAAAAAAAAAAAAAAAAAAAAAAATTGAACAAGTTTATCGACAAAAAAATTACATTCTCATTTTTCTCTTTGGATAAAATAAATAAGTATAGTTTGAAATCGAAATGATTGAATTGAAAAATCAGTTCGAAATATTTTATTACATTAAAGGTTCAAATAAATAAATAAGTAAATATAAACTTACCGAACGATTATCCATATTAAATTAAATAAACCATAAAATTTTTATATTTAAGTAAATAAACTTAAATGACGTGACATCGAATTCAATAGAATATTTCGTGTCGCTCTGTGGATGGCCTAGACGACAAGTGTTGTTGATATATACACAAATAAGCCGAGGATGCGCATTTGCGCAAACGCAATAAATTTGCTTTGTTACCGTGTCCTTTTCATCAGTCTGTTATTTCATACCTTGTCCTTTTCTATCTTGTTACATATTATTGTTCTTATCCCGGTACTGCTCGACCACACTCAACAGTAATATATACGTGTAGAGTGTGAACTAATACTTATACATAGTTGATGTTTGTAAATACACACGTGTACCCGGCGCAGGTATATTTCATTTAATGCGAAATATATCGTTAAAACATTGAAAATAAACAAGTTTCTTGGTAAAAGGTATTAGATATAATTAATATCTAATTTGTGTCTAATACATTATTGAAAATTTTAAAAATTAAATGAATTATTAAATAGTGATTCCACAAAGGTAAATATAATAATTTATAAATAAATTAGAGTTGTAAAGGAGAAAATAAATAATTTATTTATATCAGTGTTATGAATCGTGGTTATGTAATTGCCATTGTCTTTATGATACTGAAGTTAGGAGACGTGTAATAATTTTTGGATGTTTTTTTAGACGATAAATTATAAAAAAAAAAAATATTAAAAAAAATTGCGACTGTAATTTTTTTAAGTTTCTACATTTGTATATTTTTAGTTTTTGTTTTTTTTGTTGTTGATTTGGTGAAAAAAAATCCGAAAATTACTAATTGTCTGCTAACTTCAGGATAATTTGTTTTTATGAGCAATTTTTTTTGCAATTTCTATTTCTTTTTTTTTTTAATTTTTTACGAAATTTATCAGCAGCAAAAAATATTAGATGTCAAAATTTATGAGTGTGAATGTGTAGCAGACAAATTTAAAACTATATAAATAAATAGGGTAAGTAATTAAAAAAATGATCCTGAAATTAGCAGACAGTTACAAATTTTCGGATTTTTTTTTCAACAAATAAATTACAAAAAAGAAAAAAACTAAAAATATACACATGTAGAAAATTTAATAAACTACAGGTGCAATATTTCAAAATATTTTTTTTTTATAGTTAATCGTTTTTAAAAAAATTCAAAAACTGGCAGACGTCTGCTAACTTCAGTGTCATTTAAAAAAATAATATTTATAAAAAATGCACTTATTAATATAAAAATTTTTTGAATGCGCATTTTTTTCAAATTTTATTTTATCAATTATTTACTTTATTTATTTATAATTTTAAATTTGTCTAATGTCTGCTACATTCACACTCATGAAAATTTTCAAAATAAATAATATTGAAAATTAAATAAAATTTAATTGAATAGCTCAATATAATAATAATAACATCAATATAATTTCTAAAATTAATAAACTATACATTTGAGGATATATTTTATTTCAAATTTTAATAGAAATTCAATAAGTAAAAGAAATTTCTTTTTCTAAAAAATTAAATCAAAATTTGTATTTATTTTTCACTTTTAAAAACAAGTATTTTTTTTAATGAATCAAAAACAAATTATGTCAGCTATAATTTTAATTTCAAATTTTAGATTATTTTTGTTAGCTTTAAATAATGAAAATTTAAAAAATTACGTTACATTATAATAACATTTTTAATTTCTACACGAATAAACTCATCTTCTTTAGACTAATTATAAAGACAGCGAACTTCGGATAAAAAAATTTAAATAGGTGTTCTTAATTTGTAAAGAATTTTTTCTAACCTTCCGCTAAGAAAATTGAAAATTTTCAAAATTTCGGGGTTATTGGTTTCGGTCCGATTTTCGAAAACCGAATTTCTATCAGATCTTGACGTTCTGAGGTTCTAGGAAGTTATTATGACTAATTTCACGATGATGTCCGAGTGTATGTGTGTACGTACATACGTACGTATGTAAATACCTGTATCTTTTGAACGGATGAACCGATTTCGATGGTTAAGGTGTCATTCGACGCAGCTTATTAATTCCTACAAACTTTGAAAAATTAAGCTTGATCGGTAAGGCTCGTTCTATGATATTCCGAAAATAAAATTTTTTTCAAAAATGATTTTTCTAGATAACTTATAATGTGCTCGATGGATTAATTCCACAATCAATTGGGCTCTGAAACTTTATAAGCCGCGTCGAATACCACTTCAGCCATCAAAATCGGTTCATTCGTTAAAGAGAAACCGTTGTTGAAAGAATTAAAAAAAAAGAAATTTTTTAGTTTTTTTGAAATTTCTCAAAATTGAATTGATAAATCAATTTCAAAATTTGATCAGCTTTAAAACTTGATAAAACGCGTCGATTACTTTCTCAATCATCTTAATTCGTTAGAAAGATATCGTTAATGAAAGAAATAGTAAAAAACGTTTTCTTTTTCGAATATCTACAAAAAATTGAATCGATCAATTTCAAAATCTAATAAGCTCTGAAACTCTATAAAACGCATCGATTGTCACCTTAACCGTCTCAATCGATCAATTCGTTTCAGAGATGTCGTTGGAGAAAAAATGATAAAAAACGTTTTTTTCCGGAAACAACAGCATACAAAAGTATTTTCGAGCTCGAAGCGCTCAAAAATGTATTCACAATGATGTTTTAGAGCTCAAGGAGCTCGAAACTAGCGGGAAGTTTTAGGGCTGGCCTGCAGGGTCAACCGATAGACCGATTTTTTTATTCAGTTCTACAAAATACTCGTATTTATTTTTTATTTTTTTTAGACGGGAATTTTCGCAAGTGACAATTAATGAGAAATTCGATTTTTCTTTTTAAAAAAGAAATAACAAAATGCAAATTTAAATTATAGCTTTTAATAATTTATATTTATAATTATTTTTCTCCTCGACGGGCGGAAAGCGTCAACTTTCGTCCCGCTGTGCAAAACGAAGTTGCCGCTTTCCGCCTCCGTCGAGGAGAAAAATAGCATACACTCCTCGGGAAGTAAATAAGAAAGCCTCAGATCACATGTTTGTTGACCTCGGCTTCGCCTCGGCCAACAATTACATGTGATCTGAGACATTTCTTACTTTACTTCCCTCGATGTGTAATATACTATAATGGATCATTATCGTAAAAAATTAAAAAACAAACACAAGTAATATTTTTTTTTTATTTAAAACAAAAAAACTTGGTTAACGAATTATGATTTTGCTAATATTAAAAGTAATAAAAGAACAAAACAATCCTATACAGACAGAGGGTCACAAGATTAATTCCTATCTAAATAAATTTTATTTTTAAACCTCACTAAATTTATATATATTTAGTTATAAGTATACGATTCATTTAAAGTGTAAATATTAAAGACAATATTATTTATGATTTTACAGACAAACGATTTCGCCTGATTTTCAATATTTTTCTTCACTATACATTGGAAATAAAAACAAATGTATACTTGCTGAAAGAATGAATTTTCGAATAAATCAATTTTTGGAACGACCAGAGGGTCGAAAGTCTTGGTATGAATTAAGTGATGAACAAAGGAAGAAAATAAGAAAATTAAATGAAGAAAGTATATTATACACTAACTTTATTAGACAGAAACAAATCACGGCAACTCTAGAATCCCAAAATGATAGTAATATTGAAAAGTGTCGAGTTACCACAACACCACCAGGCATTGCAAATGAACAAGAGCAACTTAATACTGTCGGCGATTCGGATTTTTTTAACAACAGTAGAGATCACCACATAATTATATCTAATAAAACTGAAGCTATTGTTTCTGATGCATTAAATGTTGCTATTAATTTATCAAATAATAATGTTGAAGACACTAACATTAATATTGACCCTACCAAAAATATAGATAACCATCTAATAACGCAATTGAATAATG
Source organism: Microplitis mediator (assembly GCF_029852145.1). NCBI lineage: Eukaryota > Metazoa > Arthropoda > Insecta > Hymenoptera > Braconidae > Microplitis > Microplitis mediator. The sequence continues at coordinate 15,016,259 of NC_079973.1, read as the reverse complement.
TCATAGAAGACCACGATTATCAACATCTTTCGACCACTGAAGAATCATTCCTGCGAGATCTCGCTCAATGTTTAGTTGAAAACAATATTAATCAATTCCAAAGCAAAGCATTGTTAGCTGTACTACGTACTCATCCGAAATTGAATTTTGTGCCGAAAGATCCTCGATCACTGATCAAAACTCCGCGAGTAAAAGTTAATGTGAAAGACGTATCTCCAGGACAATATCTTCATATCGGCATTAAATCAACTGTAACATCATTATTAGTACATGTACCATCGCAATTAATTCCAGAGAAACTACTTATTGATTTTAGCACTGACGGAGCTGAATTGTTTAATACCACACAAATGTGGCCTATTCAAATTCGCGTGGCGAATCTAAATAATAGCAAACCTGAGCTTGCTGGAATATACGTAGGACCAACAAAACCTCAAAATTTCGAAGAATTTTTTTTCGAGTTCGTCGAAGAATCAAAACAAATAATTTTAAATGGTGGTATTAAATACTCTAATAAGTTGATTCCAATAGAATTTCGATGCTGCATAGCTGACAGTCCTGCTCGGTCTTATATTTTAAATCATACTTCTCACGTTGGAAAAAAACCTTGTTCGAAATGTGAAGTCGAAGGCTTTACATTCAAGAAATCGACACGTTATCGCGGTATCGATCATAAATTAAGAACTGATGAACAGTATCGAAATTTGTCAGATGAATCTCATCATAAAGGGCCATCAGTAATACGTGGTATTCCAATGGATCTCGTGAAACAAGTTCCTTTCGATTATATGCATCTTATTTGTCTTGTTGTCATGAAGAAAGTGGTCGAAGCCTCAGTTTTCGGAAAATGTGAGCCTAGAAAATTGGAAAGTTTTAAAGTTGAGTTTTTGTCAAGACGTTTAATTACTTTACAACATTATTGTCCACGTGAATTCGCAAGAATACCTCGAGAATTAGAAAAATATAGTAAATACAAAGCTACTGAATTTCGACAACTGTTGTTATATACTTATATCGTTGTAAGTAAGGGAATAATTCCAAATGTCCACTATAATCATTTTCTTTTAATTCATGGAGCGATGCGTGTGTTATTAAAAGATACATCACCACCAGAAGATGTTGAATTTGCCGATAATGCCATTAAAACCTTTGTTTCTGAAAGTGAAAATATATTCGGGTTACAATTCCTGACTTATAATATTCACGGTAGCTTACATCTAGTGTCTGATTATAAATTATATGGCTCTTTAGATTCTATCTCAGCGTTCACATATGAAAATCGTATGCCATTCTATCGTTCGTACGTAAGAAAACCTGATCAAATTCTCCAACAAATTTACAAAAGGACTCAGGAACAATTGAAATTCCAAAATAATGTAGACAGTCATAAATCAATGTCATTTAAAGCCTATGAAATCCATCATCAAGGTCCTATAATTGAAAGTTTAGAAAAAAATTCAATTCAATACGAAAATTTACAATCACCTAATTTTTTTTATTCAATCTATGACAGCGATAATACTATCATAACAAAAGCAAACCGAATTGGCATAATAAAAAATATAATATTTTATAAAAACCAGTATTTTTTTACAGTAAATTTCTTTAAAGAATTACGTTCATTTTACACAATTGTAAATCAACCGTCTATGAGATTTGGAGTTTTTTTATGCACGAAACTTGATAAAACGACTACGGTAATAACGTATAATGAAATAAAGGCAAAATGTTATCGAATGCCGTGTTGGGTACAGAAGCCGATGATAAACAAAGACACAAGTGATAATCAGATAAATAATGCATACGTATGTATTACTATGTGATTCTTAAATAATATTTATATTTTTGTACTTTAAAGAGATCATTATATATACATTTATATAAACTTTTATAAATATAAAATTTTTAATAAAGATTAATATTTTTAAACAATTACTTTTTATCACAATTGATTTATTTTATTTTTCGAAATATTTTTTAATTGTCAACTTTACCCTAAATGTAAATATTTACCTATTTAAAATTTACAAAATATTAATAATTCAGAAGCAATTAAGTCAAAGTTGATTAAAAAAAAACAAGAAAATATCTATTCATGCCACTAAAAATGATGAAATGTTGCTCAAAATATTTGGATTGTGAACAGGATAATTTTTTTTTTTAAATAAGATTGCCTCAAAATTTAAAACAAATTTTTATATATTTATTAATGCACGTACATATAGTAATTCTTAAAGTATAATAATTAAAAGAATAAGTGTGAATGAAGCAAGCATAAGACAATTTCAAAATTACAAAGAAAAAAATTAAATAACTTAAAAAAGGAATTTTTCAAAATTATAAAATTTAAAAATCTAATTTTTTTAGTTTCATTTCCTTTCTTATTTAATCTGTCTATTTGTAATTTAAAAATTGTTTAATTTCTGTTACATTTACAATCATAAAAAAATTACAACAGAAATAAATTAGAAACTTAATTAAAAATAAATTTAAGACAAATACTATTTAATTTGTTTGAGTTGCTATTTTTTTTTATTACTAATAAATTTCTTCTTATTAGGCAAATTTAAATCTGTAATAAATGTAAGTTAATAAATAAATTTTTTTTTTTCTAACTAACAATAAAAGAAATAAAATAATTTGAAAAAAGATTTAATTATTAAATTTTCTATAGCCTGTGACTGTGTATTTTAAAATGTATATGTGTATTATTATACGTTAAAATAATTAACGCCATCTATTGTTTACAAAAAATCATTTGGTTAAAAAATTCTACCAAATTTCTCGCATAATTAAAGAAAATATTTCAGGTTAACTTTTTAGAACAAATTATATTTAATTTTAACATTCAATTTGAGGCTAAACTGATAAATAAAAATGTCTACAATTTGACCGTAAAAAAATACTTTACAATTTTTCAAGTGAAATTATCAATAAATTGATGTAAAAATTTACGTGAAAATTTACGGCAACTTTTTTCTGGTCAACTTTTAAAGTGAATTTGCGTTCTAATTCGGGCAGCAAATTTACGTCAAATTCAATAGTAAGTTGCATGTAAATTGTCGTCAAAAACGGAAAAGTCCGAAGTTGACCGAAATTTTATGAAAAATTCAACGAAACTTTTGTACAGTAAACTTTTGCTCGTGCAACCTGTGCTATTAGGGGCATCGAGTTTTAGATAGCCTAGGAGTAAAATGACTGGTCTATCACTCCCAAATATTTAATGGCGCGAGTATCGTATGAAAATAGTGCGGGAATTTTAAAACATCTTTAATTTGAAATTACGAGTAAACGTACAAATACTTCGACGTTACCTTTCAATACTCTTTAAACATTTAATTAATTATTTATTTTTAATAACTATTGAAAATCATTTCTTTATTTCACAATTGTCGTAATTTTTACAATTTTATTTCAATTCCTCATTTAATCGTTATTTGCAAAAGTGACGCGATAAAAAATTTAAAAAGATGATTTTTAACAGCCAATCTTGACAAATAATTATGCGTTTATTTTTAATTCATAACGAAATCCCCACTCCCAAGGACTTTTCAACTCTCCCAGACCTCAAGACCCTCAAAATAATTAAAATTTAAAAAAAATAAATAAATTCATTCGTCCACAATTAAATTTTTTCTCCTTACTTTCACGCCTTCTTTAAGTTTTCCAGGCCTCAGGCCCCACAAAATAATTGAATTCACGTTTTACAAAATAAGTAAATAAATTTAGGTTATTAATTATATCTGCTCCTTGCAATCCCACGCGATTTCTATATAATTTGTACTCAGGCCTCACAAAATAATTCAGTTCGATTTGTAAGAATTAAAAAAATTATTTCCAGCTTTAATTCAATTTTTCTCTCCTCACTCCCACGCATTTTCCAAATTTCCTAAGCCTTAGGCCGCACAAAATAATTAAATTCAGCTCTTAAAAAATTTCAAAATCAATTTTCGTCGTTAATTTAATTTTTCTCCACTCACTCTCACGCCTTCTCTACATTTTCTGGACTCAAATCCCATAAATTAATGATAGTTAACTCTTATAAATTTTAAGAATTAATTTCCTTCGTTAATTATATTTTCTATCCTCACTCCCACGCATTTTTAAAATTTCCCAGGCCTTTCGCCGTACAAAATAATTAAATTCAGCTCCTGAAAAATTTCAAAATCAATTTCCGTCGTTACTTAAATTTTTTTTTCTTACTCTCACACCTTCTTTAAATTTTCTGGCCTCAGGCCCCATAAATGAATTAAATTCAACTCTTAAAAATTTTAAACATTAATTTCCGTCATTAATTATATTATCTATTTCTACTCCCACGCATTTTTCAAATTTTCCAGGCCTTAGGCCGTACGAAATAATCAAATTAAACTTTTGAAAATTTTTTAAATTTATTTCCCTCGTTAATTAAATATTCTCCACTCACTCTCACGCCTTCTTAAAATTTTCTGGCCTCAGGCCCCATAAATTAATTTAATTAAACTCTTAAAAATTTTTTAAATTAATTTCCCTCGTTAATTATATTATCTTTCTTCACTCTCACACCTTCTCTAATTTTTCTGGCCTCAGACCCCACGAAATAATTAAATTCAACTTTTAAAAATTTTTTAAATTAATTTCCATCGTTTCTTAAATTTTCTCCACTCACTCTCACGCCTTCTCTAAATTTTCTGGCCTCAGGCCCCCCGAAATAATTTAAATCAACTATTAAAAATTTTTTTAATTAATTTCCCTGGTTAATTATATTTTCTTTCCTTACTCTCACACCTTCTCTAATTTTTCTGGCCTCAGATTTGGCTACTCGAGTCATGTGACGTAAGAAGAAAGAGATCGGTCAACAAGACTCAACTTGTTCAGTCAAGCAACGTAACCTTCAAGTCTGTTCTGGATTTGTTGTTGCAACTGAGATTGTTGGAATTTGTAATTGTCAGAATTCTGTATCGATTTGAACAAATTTGAACAGTTCAACAATTATGATTCATTACATATATCTCAAGCCAATTTTCTATTTGAGATATGGATTATTCGCAGCAGTGTAGTGTTTGCTCGAAAGTGTACGTCTATAGTTTTGGAACAAAAAAATCAAAAAATTTACAATAGAATTTTTGTCATTAAATGTCTACAAAAATAGTATTTTTTTATAACTTTACACTTGTTTTTTTTTAATAGTATTATGAGAAACTTAGAGAACTTATCTTATGTTTCACAATTGTGGTTAAAATCATTTTTGTGAGTGTCATTGTAGCAAATCTAAAAATATTTTGTGCGATTATCAAACGACTTACGCGATATTAATAGACTAAAAATAAAAAAATTTGATCCTGAAATTTAAGAAGGTTTGTTAAAAATTTTTAATTTTAATTTGTTCATATGTTTACTTCATTTATATCAACGGCTGATTGTTTGTTGCATTACAGATATTCATAATTGAGGAAAATATCAAATGTACCGTTGACTGTCAACTATTATTGCCGTAACATAGAGAGTTATTGATATGAACAATATCAAGTCAGATACGACTGTTATTTAACTGAGTTGTCTCTTACAGAGAAATATAAGAGAAGAAAGAGCTGTTACGAAAATTAGAATGTGAGAATATAACAATTAGGTAAGTATAACTGTAAAATATTCTTGGAACTGCAAGGTAAGGACGTCATTGAGCTTATGCTAGTAGAAAAAAAAAATAAAATTATAATAATAATTAAATATAATTACAGACAATTAGTGAATACAATGGTGAATGATAATGAGGAATCGAATGATGAAAGACCTGGCAAGAATAAGTAATATCGTATTTATTCCCGAAAAAATCTGAGATGAAAATAACCAAATTTTCTGCGGAAAAGTTTATAATGAGGTAACAAAAATTATGATTTTATGTTTAATCCATGTGAAAATTGTTGGCGCCAGATAAATTGTCGTAAGGTAAAAGTAAGCGTCAAGAAAAAATATTTTCAAACGAAGTAATCTAAACGACTCTGAAATGATTGAATAGTGATGTGATATGGCCCGGAATAAAAATTATATTTGTAGAATGCACACTCTCTTGAAATGAATCAGTGAAAAGTGCTGCGAATCAGTGAATATTCACTGCATAAACAGTCTCAAGTTTATCATTTATTCAATCAGTGGTATACTTGAAACTGTTTATGCAGTGAATAATCACTGATTTGCTGCATTTTTCACTGATTCATTTCAAGAGAGTAAGTATGTGAAAAACAGTAATTGTGTGCTTAACACGATTTGAGACTATTAGAAATTTTTTTTTAATTAATACGATGGCGTAAATTAAGAATGATATTTGAAACTAATCTGAACAAGATTAAAGAAGTCACGGAATAATGATTACATAATTAATACGATTACGGGAAAAATAATTTGTAAAGGAGTGAGAGAACAGAATTTTTTATGTAACGAAAAAAAAATTGTGAGCGTTAAAAATTGTACATTAATTGAAGAATATGTCTGGAAACGTGATGATGTTGCAAGAATGAACAGGATTGAGTAAATAACATGTGTTCACTATCAATGTAAAGTGAAGACCATTTAAAATCGTTACCAATTCGATGCTTCTTAAGAATCATATGATTTTGGAGAATGAAAAGAAATGCAAAAAAAATGTGTGAGCAGTAGGAAGTAATCAGAAATTTATTTGTAAAAATTAATATTGATTGTTAAAAGGATGTGTTAAAGCGGATTCAAAAAAATTTGTTAACGACTAACATTAATTTTGAATGAACAAAATTTAAACAGTTTTCAATGCCAGAACCCTAGAATGCTCGAAAAATGCGTGGAAGTAGGAATAGAAATTGAATTCGAGACCGAAATTATTTTTATTTAATTGTAAAGAATAAAATTTAATTATTTTATGAGACCTGAGGCTATACAACGTAGAGAAGGCGTATAAGTGAGAATAGGAATTAAGGTAACGACCGAAGTGAATTTTTTTATTTTTGGGATCAAATATAATTATTTTATAAGGGCCGAAGGCCCAGGAAATTTGAAAAAATGCGTGGGAGTGAGGATAAATAATATAATTAACGAGAGAAATTGAGTTTTGAAATTTTTAAGAGTTGAATTTAATTGATTTATGTGGCCTGAAGTCAAAAAATTTAGAGAAGGCGTGAGAGAGATTGGAAAAAATTTAAATAACGAGGAAAAATAATTATTAAAATTTTTAAAAGTTGACTCCAATTATTTCGAGGGGCCCAAGGCCTAGAAAATTTTAAAATGCGTGGGAGTGAGTAAAGAAAATATAATTAACCAGAAAAATTAAATTTTAAAATTTTTAAAAGCTGAATTTAATTAATTTGTACGGCCTAAGACCTAGGAAATTTAAAAAAAGCGTGGGAGTGAGAATAAATGATATAATTAATGAGGAAAATCGATTATTAAAATTTTTAAGAGTTGAATTGAATTATTTTATGGGGCCTGATGCCGGAAAAATTAGAGAAGGCGCGAAAGTGAGTGAAGAAAATTTAATCAACGAGGGAAATAAATTTAAAAAATTTTTAAAAGTTGACTTCAATTATTTCGAGGGGCTCAAGGCCTAGAAAATTTTACAATGCGTGAGAGTGAGTAAAGAAAATATAATTAACCAGGAAAATTAATTTTTAAAATTTTTAAAAGCTGAATTTAATTAATTTGTACGGCCTAAGACCTAGGAAATTTAAAAAAAGCGTGGGAGTGAGAATAAATGATATAATTAATGAGGAAAATCGATTATTAAAATTTTTAAGAGTTGAATTGAATTATTTTATGGGGCCTGAGGTCAAAAAATTAAGAGAAGGCGTGAGAGTGAGTGGAAAAAATTTAATTAACGACGGAAATAGATTTTAAAATTTGTATGAGTTGAATTTCATTATTCCGTACAGCCTAAGGCCTGGAAAATTTGAAAAATATGTGGGAGTGAGGAAAGAAAATTAATTAACGAGGACAATTAATTTTTAAGAGTTGAATTGAATTATTTTATGGGGCTTAAGGTTAAAAAATTTAGAGAAGGCGTGAGAGTGAGTAGTGAAAATTTAATTAACGAGGGAAATCGATTTTAAAACTTTTAAAAAGTTAAATTTAAAAATTTTGTACGGCCTAAGGCCTAGAAAATCTAGAAAAGGCGTGAGAGTGAGTGGAGAAATTTAAGTAACGAGGGAAATAAATTTTAAAATTTCTTAAAAGTTGAATTTAATTAATTAATGGGGCCTTAGATCAAAAAATTTAGAGAAGGCGTGAGAGTAAGTGAAAAAAGTTTAATTAACGACAGAAATTGATTTTAAAATTTTTAAAGAGCTAAATTTGATTATTTTATACGGCCTAAGGCCTACGAGATTTGGAAAATGCGTGGGAGTGAGGACAGAAAATAAAATTAACGAGGAAAATTAATTTTTGAATTTTTCAAAAGTTGACTTTAATTAATTTATGGGACCCAAGGTCAAAAAATTTAGAGAAGGCGTGAGAGTGAGTGGAAAAAATTTAATTAACGAGGGAAACAAATTTTAAAAATTCTTAGAAGTCGAATTTAATTAATTTATGGGACCTTAGGTCAAAAAATTTGGAGAAGGCGTGAGAGTAAGTGGAAAAAATTTAATTAACGACGGAAATTGATTTTCAAACTTTTGAAGAGCTGAATTTAATTATTTCATACGGCCTAAGGCCTAGGAGATTTGGAAAATGCGTGGGAGTGAGGACAGAAAATAAAATTAACGAGGAAAATTAATTTTAAAAATTTTTAAAAGTTGAATTTAATAATTTTGTACGGCCTACGGTCTAGGACATTTGAACCCTGCGTGCCAGTGAGAATAGAAAATGTAATTAACCAGGGAAATCAATTTTTAAAACTTTTAAAAGTTGAATTCAATTAATTCGTGGGGCCTGAGGCCAGAAAATTTAGAGAAGGCGTGAGAGCGAGTGGAGAAAATTTAATTAACGACGGAAATTGATTTTCAAACTTTTAAAGAGCTGAATTTAATTATTTCATACGGCCTAAGGCCTAGGAGATTTGGAAAATGCGTGGGAGTGAGGACAGAAAATAAAATTAACGAGGAAAATTAATTTTAAAAATTTTTAAACGTTGAATTTAATAATTTTGTACGGCCTACGGTCTAGGACATTTGAACCCTGCGTGCCAGTGAGAATAGAAAATGTAATTAACCAGGGAAATCAATTTTTAAAACTTTTAAAAGTTGAATTCAATTAATTCGTGGGGCCTGAGGCCAGAAAATTTAGAGAAGGCGTGAGAGCGAGTGGAGAAAATTTAATTAACGACGGAAATTTATTTTAAAATATTTAAAGATCTGAATTTTTTTTTTTTGTACGGCCTAAAGCCTAGGAAATTTAGAAAATGCGTGAGAGTGAGGATAAATAATATAATCAACGAGGAAAATTATTTTTAAAAATTTTTAAGAGTTGAATTGAATTATTTTGTGGGGCCTGATGCCGGAAAAATTAGAGAAGGCGCGAAAGTGAGCGAAGAAAATTTAATCAACGAGGGAAATAAATTAAAAAAATTTTTAAAAGTTGACTTCAATTAATTCGAGGGGCCCAAGGCCTAGAAAATTTTAAAATGCGTGGGAGTGAGTAAAGAAAATATAATTAATCCGGAAAATTAATTTTCAAAATTTTTAAAAGCTGAATTTAATTAATTTGTGCGTCTTAAGGCCTAGGAAATTAAAAAAAAGCGTGGAAGTAAGGATAAATGATATAATTAATGAGAAAAATTAATTATTAAAATTTTTAAAAGTTGAATTGAATTATTTTATGGAGCCTGAGGTCAAAAAATTTAGAGAAGGCGTGAGAGTGATTGGATAAAATTTAATTAACGAGGAAAATTAATTTTTAAAACTTTTAAAAGTTGACTTCAATTATTTCGAGGGGCCCAAGGCCTAGGAAATTTTAAAATACGTGGGAGTGAGTAAAGAAAATATAATTAACCAGGAAACTTAATTTTTAAAATTGTTAAAAGCTGAATTTAATTAATTTATGAGTCCCAGGCCAAAAAATTCAGAGAAGGCGTGAGAGTGAGTGGAAAAAATTTAATTAACGGCCGAAATAGATTTTAAAATTTATATAAATTGAATTTCATTATTCCGTACAGCCTAAGGCCTGGAAAATTTGACAAATATGTAGGAGTGATGACAGAAAATATAATTAACGAGGACAATTAATTTTTAAGAGTTGAATTGAGCTATTTTATGGGGCTTAAGGTTAAAAAATTTAGAGAAGGCGTGAGAGTGAGTGGTGAAAATTTAATCAACGCGGGAAATTGATTTTAAAAATTTTAAAAAGTTGAATTTAATAATTTTGTACGGCCTAAGGCCTAGGAAATTTAGAGAAGGCGTGAGAGTGAGTGGAGAAAATTTAAGTAACGAGGGAAATAAATTTTAAAATATTTAAAGAGCTGAATTCATTTTTTTTGTACGGCCTAAGGCCTAGGAAATTTAGAAAATGCGTGAGAATGAGGATACATAATATAATCAACGAGGAAAATTATTTTTAAAAATTTTTAAGAGTTGAATTGAATTATTTTGTGGGGCTTAAGGTTAAAAAATTTAGAAAAGGCGTGAGAGTGAGTGGTGAGAATTTAATTAACGAGGAAAATCGATTTTAAAAATTTTAAAAAGTTGAATTTACTAATTTTGTACGGCCTAAGGCCTAGGAAATTTAGAGAAGGCGTGAGAGTGAGAATAAATAATATAATCAACGAGGAAAATTATTTTTAAAAATTTTCAAACTTGAATTGAATTATTTTGTGGGGCCTGATGCCGGAAAAATTAGAGAAGGCGCGAAAGTGAGTGAAGAAAATTTAATCAACGAGGGAAATAAATTTAAAAAATTTTTAAAAGTTGACTTCAATTATTTCGAGGGGCTCAAGGCCTAGAAAATTTTACAATGCGTGAGAGTGAGTAAAGAAAATATAATTAACCAGGAAAATTAATTTTTAAAATTTTTAAAAGCTGAATTTAATTAATTTGTACTGCCTAAGACCTAGGAAATTTAAAAAAAGCGTGGGAGTGAGAATAAATGATATAATTAATGAGGAAAATCGATTATTAAAATTTTTAAGAGTTGAATTGAATTATTTTATGGGGCCTGAGGTCAAAAAATTAAGAGAAGGCGTGAGAGTGAGTCGAAAAAATTTAATTAACGACGGAAATAGATTTTAAAATTTGTATGAGTTGAATTTCATTATTCCGTACAGCCTAAGGCCTGGAAAATTTGAAAAATATGTGGGAGTGAGGAAAGAAAATTAATTAACGAGGACAATTAATTTTTAAGAGTTGAATTGAATTATTTTATGGGGCTTAAGGTTAAAAAATTTAGAGAAGGCGTGAGAGTGAGTAGTGAAAATTTAATTAACGAGGGAAATCGATTTTAAAACTTTTAAAAAGTTAAATTTAAAAATTTTGTACGGCCTAAGGCCTAGAAAATCTAGAAAAGGCGTGAGAGTGAGTGGAGAAAATTTAAGTAACGAGGGAAATAAATTTTAAAATTTCTTAAAAGTTGAATTTAATTAATTAATGGGGCCTTAGATCAAAAAATTTAGAGAAGGCGTGAGAGTAAGTGAAAAAAGTTTAATTAACGACAGAAATTGATTTTAAAATTTTTAAAGAGCTAAATTTGATTATTTTATACGGCCTAAGGCCTACGAGATTTGGAAAATGCGTGGGAGTGAGGACAGAAAATAAAATTAACGAGGAAAATTAATTTTTGAATTTTTCAAAAGTTGACTTTAATTAATTTATGGGACCCAAGGTCAAAAAATTTAGAGAAGGCGTGAGAGTGAGTGGAAAAAATTTAATTAACGAGGGAAACAAATTTTAAAAATTCTTAGAAGTCGAATTTAATTAATTTATGGGACCTTAGGTCAAAAAATTTGGAGAAGGCGTGAGAGTAAGTGGAAAAAATTTAATTAACGACGGAAATTGATTTTCAAACTTTTTAAGAGCTGAATTTAATTATTTCATACGGCCTAAGGCCTAGGAGATTTGGAAAATGCGTGGGAGTGAGGACAGAAAATAAAATTAACGAGGAAAATTAATTTTAAAAATTTTTAAACGTTGAATTTAATAATTTTGTACGGCCTACGGTCTAGGACATTTGAACCCTGCGTGCCAGTGAGAATAGAAAATGTAATTAACCAGCGAAATCAATTTTTAAAACTTTTAAAAGTTGAATTCAATTATTTCGTGGGGCCTGAGGCCAGAAAATTTAGAGAAGGCGTGAGAGCGAGTGGAGAAAATTTAATTAACGACGGAAATTGATTTTCAAACTTTTAAAGAGCTGAATTTAATTATTTCATACGGCCTAAGGCCTAGGAGATTTGGAAAATGCGTGGGAGTGAGGACAGAAAATAAAATTAACGAGGAAAATTAATTTTAAAAATTTTTAAACGTTGAATTTAATAATTTTGTACGGCCTAAGGCCTAGGAAATTTAGAGAAGGCGTGAGAGTGAGTGGAGAAAATTTAAGTAACGAGGGAAATAAATTTTAAAATATTTAAAGAGCTGAATTCATTTTTTTTGTACGGCCTAAGGCCTAGGAAATTTAGAAAATGCGTGAGAATGAGGATACATAATATAATCAACGAGGAAAATTATTTTTAAAAATTTTTAAGAGTTGAATTGAATTATTTTGTGGGGCTTAAGGTTAAAAAATTTAGAAAAGGCGTGAGAGTGAGTGGTGAGAATTTAATTAACGAGGAAAATCGATTTTAAAAATTTTAAAAAGTTGAATTTACTAATTTTGTACGGCCTAAGGCCTAGGAAATTTAGAGAAGGCGTGAGAGTGAGAATAAATAATATAATCAACGAGGAAAATTATTTTTAAAAATTTTCAAACTTGAATTGAATTATTTTGTGGGGCCTGATGCCGGAAAAATTAGAGAAGGCGCGAAAGTGAGTGAAGAAAATTTAATCAACGAGGGAAATAAATTTAAAAAATTTTTAAAAGTTGACTTCAATTATTTCGAGGGGCTCAAGGCCTAGAAAATTTTACAATGCGTGAGAGTGAGTAAAGAAAATATAATTAACCAGGAAAATTAATTTTTAAAATTTTTAAAAGCTGAATTTAATTAATTTGTACGGCCTAAGACCTAGAAAATTTAAAAAAAGCGTGGGAGTGAGAATAAATGATATAATTAATGAGGAAAATCGATTATTAAAATTTTTAAGAGTTGAATTGAATTATTTTATGGGGCCTGAGGTCAAAAAATTAAGAGAAGGCGTGAGAGTGAGTGGAAAAAATTTAATTAACGACGGAAATAGATTTTAAAATTTGTATGAGTTGAATTTCATTATTCCGTACAGCCTAAGGCCTGGAAAATTTGAAAAATATGTGGGAGTGAGGAAAGAAAATTAATTAACGAGGACAATTAATTTTTAAGAGTTGAATTGAATTATTTTATGGGGCTTAAGGTTAAAAAATTTAGAGAAGGCGTGAGAGTGAGTAGTGAAAATTTAATTAACGAGGGAAATCGATTTTAAAACTTTTAAAAAGTTAAATTTAAAAATTTTGTACGGCCTAAGGCCTAGAAAATCTAGAAAAGGCGTGAGAGTGAGTGGAGAAATTTAAGTAACGAGGGAAATAAATTTTAAAATTTCTTAAAAGTTGAATTTAATTAATTAATGGGGCCTTAGATCAAAAAATTTAGAGAAGGCGTGAGAGTAAGTGAAAAAAGTTTAATTAACGACAGAAATTGATTTTAAAATTTTTAAAGAGCTAAATTTGATTATTTTATACGGCCTAAGGCCTACGAGATTTGGAAAATGCGTGGGAGTGAGGACAGAAAATAAAATTAACGAGGAAAATTAATTTTTGAATTTTTCAAAAGTTGACTTTAATTAATTTATGGGACCCAAGGTCAAAAAATTTAGAGAAGGCGTGAGAGTGAGTGGAAAAAATTTAATTAACGAGGGAAACAAATTTTAAAAATTCTTAGAAGTCGAATTTAATTAATTTATGGGACCTTAGGTCAAAAAATTTGGAGAAGGCGTGAGAGTAAGTGGAAAAAATTTAATTAACGACGGAAATTGATTTTCAAACTTTTGAAGAGCTGAATTTAATTATTTCATACGGCCTAAGGCCTAGGAGATTTGGAAAATGCGTGGGAGTGAGGACAGAAAATAACATTAACGAGGAAAATTAATTTTAAAAATTTTTAAAAGTTGAATTTAATAATTTTGTACGGCCTACGGTCTAGGACATTTGAACCCTGCGTGCCAGTGAGAATAGAAAATGTAATTAACCAGGGAAATCAATTTTTAAAACTTTTAAAAGTTGAATTCAATTAATTCGTGGGGCCTGAGGCCAGAAAATTTAGAGAAGGCGTGAGAGCGAGTGGAGAAAATTTAATTAACGACGGAAATTGATTTTCAAACTTTTAAAGAGCTGAATTTAATTATTTCATACGGCCTAAGGCCTAGGAGATTTGGAAAATGCGTGGGAGTGAGGACAGAAAATAAAATTAACGAGGAAAATTAATTTAAAAAATTTTTAAACGTTGAATTTAATAATTTTGTACGGCCTACGGTCTAGGACATTTGAACCCTGCGTGCCAGTGAGAATAGAAAATGTAATTAACCAGGGAAATCAATTTTTAAAACTTTTAAAAGTTGAATTCAATTAATTCGTGGGGCCTGAGGCCAGAAAATTTAGAGAAGGCGTGAGAGCGAGTGGAGAAAATTTAATTAACGACGGAAATTTATTTTAAAATATTTAAAGATCTGAATTTTTTTTTTTTGTACGGCCTAAAGCCTAGGAAATTTAGAAAATGCGTGAGAGTGAGGATAAATAATATAATCAACGAGGAAAATTATTTTTAAAAATTTTTAAGAGTTGAATTGAATTATTTTGTGGGGCCTGATGCCGGAAAAATTAGAGAAGGCGCGAAAGTGAGCGAAGAAAATTTAATCAACGAGGGAAATAAATTAAAAAAATTTTTAAAAGTTGACTTCAATTAATTCGAGGGGCCCAAGGCCTAGAAAATTTTAAAATGCGTGGGAGTGAGTAAAGAAAATATAATTAATCCGGAAAATTAATTTTCAAAATTTTTAAAAGCTGAATTTAATTAATTTGTGCGTCTTAAGGCCTAGGAAATTAAAAAAAAGCGTGGAAGTAAGGATAAATGATATAATTAATGAGAAAAATTAATTATTAAAATTTTTAAAAGTTGAATTGAATTATTTTATGGAGCCTGAGGTCAAAAAATTTAGAGAAGGCGTGAGAGTGATTGGATAAAATTTAATTAACGAGGAAAATTAATTTTTAAAACTTTTAAAAGTTGACTTCAATTATTTCGAGGGGCCCAAGGCTTAGGAAATTTTAAAATGCGTGGGAGTGAGTAAAGAAAATATAATTAACCAGGAAACTTAATTTTTAAAATTTTTTAAAGCTGAATTTAATTAATTTATGAGTCCCAGGCCAAAAAATTCAGAGAAGGCGTGAGAGTGAGTGGAAAAAATTTAATTAACGGCCGAAATAGATTTTAAAATTTATATAAGTTGAATTTCATTATTCCGTACAGCCTAAGGCCTGGAAAATTTGACAAATATGTAGGAGTGATGACAGAAAATATAATTAACGAGGACAATTAATTTTTAAGAGTTGAATTGAATTATTTTATGGGGCTTAAGGTTAAAAAATTTAGAGAAGGCGTGAGAGTGAGTGGTGAAAATTTAATCAACGCGGGAAATTGATTTTAAAAATTTTAAAAAGTTGAATTTAATAATTTTGTACGGCCTAAGGCCTAGGAAATTTAGAGAAGGCGTGAGAGTGAGTGGAGAAAATTTAAGTAACGAGGGAAATAAATTTTAAAATATTTAAAGAGCTGAATTCATTTTTTTTGTACGGCCTAAGGCCTAGGAAATTTAGAAAATGCGTGAGAATGAGGATACATAATATAATCAACGAGGAAAATTATTTTTAAAAATTTTTAAGAGTTGAATTGAATTATTTTGTGGGGCTTAAGGTTAATAAATTTAGAAAAGGCGTGAGAGTGAGTGGTGAGAATTTAATTAACGAGGAAAATTGATTTTAAAAATTTTAAAAAGTTGAATTTACTAATTTTGTACGGCCTAAGGCCTAGGAAATTTAGAGAAGGCGTGAGAGTGAGAATAAATAATATAATCAACGAGGAAAATTATTTTTAAAAATTTTCAAACTTGAATTGAATTATTTTGTGGGGCCTGATGCCGGAAAAATTAGAGAAGGCGCGAAAGTGAGTGAAGAAAATTTAATCAACGAGGGAAATAAATTTAAAAAATTTTTAAAAGTTGACTTCAATTATTTCGAGGGGCTCAAGGCCTAGAAAATTTTACAATGCGTGAGAGTGAGTAAAGAAAATATAATTAACCAGGAAAATTAATTTTTAAAATTTTTAAAAGCTGAATTTAATTAATTTGTACTGCCTAAGACCTAGGAAATTTAAAAAAAGCGTGGGAGTGAGAATAAATGATATAATTAATGAGGAAAATCGATTATTAAAATTTTTAAGAGTTGAATTGAATTATTTTATGGGGCCTGAGGTCAAAAAATTAAGAGAAGGCGTGAGAGTGAGTAGAAAAAATTTAATTAACGACGGAAATAGATTTTAAAATTTGTATGAGTCGAATTTCATTATTCCGTACAGCCTAAGGCCTGGAAAATTTGAAAAATATGTGGGAGTGAGGAAAGAAAATTAATTAACGAGGACAATTAATTTTTAAGAGTTGAATTGAATTATTTTATGGGGCTTAAGGTTAAAAAATTTAGAGAAGGCGTGAGAGTGAGTAGTGAAAATTTAATTAACGAGGGAAATCGATTTTAAAACTTTTAAAAAGTTAAATTTAAAAATTTTGTACGGCCTAAGGCCTAGAAAATCTAGAAAAGGCGTGAGAGTGAGTGGAGAAAATTTAAGTAACGAGGGATATAAATTTTAAAATTTCTTAAAAGTTGAATTTAATTAATTAATGGGGCCTTAGATCAAAAAATTTAGAGAAGGCGTGAGAGTAAGTGAAAAAAGTTTAATTAACGACAGAAATTGATTTTAAAATTTTTAAAGAGCTAAATTTGATTATTTTATACGGCCTAAGGCCTACGAGATTTGGAAAATGCGTGGGAGTGAGGACAGAAAATAAAATTAACGAGGAAAATTAATTTTTGAATTTTTCAAAAGTTGACTTTAATTAATTTATGGGACCCAAGGTCAAAAAATTTAGAGAAGGCGTGAGAGTGAGTGGAAAAAATTTAATTAACGAGGGAAACAAATTTTAAAAATTCTTAGAAGTCGAATTTAATTAATTTATGGGACCTTAGGTCAAAAAATTTGGAGAAGGCGTGAGAGTAAGTGGAAAAAATTTAATTAACGACGGAAATTGATTTTCAAACTTTTGAAGAGCTGAATTTAATTATTTCATACGGCCTAAGGCCTAGGAGATTTGGAAAATGCGTGGGAGTGAGGACAGAAAATAAAATTAACGAGGAAAATTAATTTTAAAAATTTTTAAAAGTTGAATTTAATAATTTTGTACGGCCTACGGTCTAGGACATTTGAACCCTGCGTGCCAGTGAGAATAGAAAATGTAATTAACCAGGGAAATCAATTTTTAAAACTTTTAAAAGTTGAATTCAATTAATTCGTTGGGCCTGAGGCCAGAAGATTTAGAGAAGGCGTGAGAGCGAGTGGAGAAAATTTAATTAACGACGGAAATTGATTTTCAAACTTTTGAAGAGCTGAATTTAATTATTTCATACGGCCTAAGGCCTAGGAGATTTGGAAAATGCGTGGGAGTGAGGACAGAAAATAAAATTAACGAGGAAAATTAATTTAAAAAATTTTTAAAAGTTGAATTTAATAATTTTGTACGGCCTACGGTCTAGGACATTTGAACCCTGCGTGCCAGTGAGAATAGAAAATGTAATTATCCAGGGAAATCAATTTTTAAAACTTTTAAAAGTTGAATTCAATTAATTCGTGGGGCCTGAGGCCAGAAAATTTAGAGAAGGCGTGAGAGCGAGTGGAGAAAATTTAATTAACGACGGAAATTTATTTTAAAATATTTAAAGATCTGAATTTTTTTTTTTTGTACGGCCTAAAGCCTAGGAAATTTAGAAAATGCGTGAGAGTGAGGATAAATAATATAATCAACGAGGAAAATTATTTTTAAAAATTTTTAAGAGTTGAATTGAATTATTTTGTGGGGCCTGATGCCGGAAAAATTAGAGAAGGCGCGAAAGTGAGCGAAGAAAATTTAATCAACGAGGGAAATAAATTAAAAAAATTTTCAAAAGTTGACTTCAATTAATTCGAGGGGCCCAAGGCCTAGAAAATTTTAAAATGCGTGGGAGTGAGTAAAGAAAATATAATTAATCCGGAAAATTAATTTTCAAAATTTTTAAAAGCTGAATTTAATTAATTTGTGCGTCTTAAGGCCTAGGAAATTAAAAAAAAGCGTGGAAGTAAGGATAAATGATATAATTAATGAGAAAAATTAATTATTAAAATTTTTAAAAGTTGAATTGAATTATTTTATGGAGCCTGAGGTCAAAAAATTTAGAGAAGGCGTGAGAGTGATTGGATAAAATTTAATTAACGAGGAAAATTAATTTTTAAAACTTTTAAAAGTTGACTTCAATTATTTCGAGGGGCCCAAGGCCTAGGAAATTTTAAAATACGTGGGAGTGAGTAAAGAAAATATAATTAACCAGGAAACTTAATTTTTAAAATTTTTAAAAGCTGAATTTAATTAATTTATGAGTCCCAGGCCAAAAAATTCAGAGAAGGCGTGAGAGTGAGTGGAAAAAATTTAATTAACGGCCGAAATAGATTTTAAAATTTATATAAATTGAATTTCATTATTCCGTACAGCCTAAGGCCTGGAAAATTTGACAAATATGTAGGAGTGATGACAGAAAATATAATTAACGAGGACAATTAATTTTTAAGAGTTGAATTGAGCTATTTTATGGGGCTTAAGGTTAAAAAATTTAGAGAAGGCGTGAGAGTGAGTGGTGAAAATTTAATCAACGCGGGAAATTGATTTTAAAAATTTTAAAAAGTTGAATTTAATAATTTTGTACGGCCTAAGGCCTAGGAAATTTAGAGAAGGCGTGAGAGTGAGTGGAGAAAATTTAAGTAACGAGGGAAATAAATTTTAAAATATTTAAAGAGCTGAATTCATTTTTTTTGTACGGCCTAAGGCCTAGGAAATTTAGAAAATGCGTGAGAATGAGGATACATAATATAATCAACGAGGAAAATTATTTTTAAAAATTTTTAAGAGTTGAATTGAATTATTTTGTGGGGCTTAAGGTTAAAAAATTTAGAAAAGGCGTGAGAGTGAGTGGTGAGAATTTAATTAACGAGGAAAATCGATTTTAAAAATTTTAAAAAGTTGAATTTACTAATTTTGTACGGCCTAAGGCCTAGGAAATTTAGAGAAGGCGTGAGAGTGAGAATAAATAATATAATCAACGAGGAAAATTATTTTTAAAAATTTTCAAACTTGAATTGAATTATTTTGTGGGGCCTGATGCCGGAAAAATTAGAGAAGGCGCGAAAGTGAGTGAAGAAAATTTAATCAACGAGGGAAATAAATTTAAAAAATTTTTAAAAGTTGACTTCAATTATTTCGAGGGGCTCAAGGCCTAGAAAATTTTACAATGCGTGAGAGTGAGTAAAGAAAATATAATTAACCAGGAAAATTAATTTTTAAAATTTTTAAAAGCTGAATTTAATTAATTTGTACTGCCTAAGACCTAGGAAATTTAAAAAAAGCGTGGGAGTGAGAATAAATGATATAATTAATGAGGAAAATCGATTATTAAAATTTTTAAGAGTTGAATTGAATTATTTTATGGGGCCTGAGGTCAAAAAATTAAGAGAAGGCGTGAGAGTGAGTCGAAAAAATTTAATTAACGACGGAAATAGATTTTAAAATTTGTATGAGTTGAATTTCATTATTCCGTACAGCCTAAGGCCTGGAAAATTTGAAAAATATGTGGGAGTGAGGAAAGAAAATTAATTAACGAGGACAATTAATTTTTAAGAGTTGAATTGAATTATTTTATGGGGCTTAAGGTTAAAAAATTTAGAGAAGGCGTGAGAGTGAGTAGTGAAAATTTAATTAACGAGGGAAATCGATTTTAAAACTTTTAAAAAGTTAAATTTAAAAATTTTGTACGGCCTAAGGCCTAGAAAATCTAGAAAAGGCGTGAGAGTGAGTGGAGAAAATTTAAGTAACGAGGGAAATAAATTTTAAAATTTCTTAAAAGTTGAATTTAATTAATTAATGGGGCCTTAGATCAAAAAATTTAGAGAAGGCGTGAGAGTAAGTGAAAAAAGTTTAATTAACGACAGAAATTGATTTTAAAATTTTTAAAGAGCTAAATTTGATTATTTTATACGGCCTAAGGCCTACGAGATTTGGAAAATGCGTGGGAGTGAGGACAGAAAATAAAATTAACGAGGAAAATTAATTTTTGAATTTTTCAAAAGTTGACTTTAATTAATTTATGGGACCCAAGGTCAAAAAATTTAGAGAAGGCGTGAGAGTGAGTGGAAAAAATTTAATTAACGAGGGAAACAAATTTTAAAAATTCTTAGAAGTCGAATTTAATTAATTTATGGGACCTTAGGTCAAAAAATTTGGAGAAGGCGTGAGAGTAAGTGGAAAAAATTTAATTAACGACGGAAATTGATTTTCAAACTTTTGAAGAGCTGAATTTAATTATTTCATACGGCCTAAGGCCTAGGAGATTTGGAAAATGCGTGGGAGTGAGGACAGAAAATAAAATTAACGAGGAAAATTAATTTTAAAAATTTTTAAACGTTGAATTTAATAATTTTGTACGGCCTACGGTCTAGGACATTTGAACCCTGCGTGCCAGTGAGAATAGAAAATGTAATTAACCAGGGAAATCAATTTTTAAAACTTTTAAAAGTTGAATTCAATTAATTCGTGGGGCCTGAGGCCAGAAAATTTAGAGAAGGCGTGAGAGCGAGTGGAGAAAATTTAATTAACGACGGAAATTGATTTTCAAACTTTTAAAGAGCTGAATTTAATTATTTCATACGGCCTAAGGCCTAGGAGATTTGGAAAATGCGTGGGAGTGAGGACAGAAAATAAAATTAACGAGGAAAATTAATTTTAAAAATTTTTAAACGTTGAATTTAATAATTTTGTACGGCCTAAGGCCTAGGAAATTTAGAGAAGGCGTGAGAGTGAGTGGAGAAAATTTAAGTAACGAGGGAAATAAATTTTAAAATATTTAAAGAGCTGAATTCATTTTTTTTGTACGGCCTAAGGCCTAGGAAATTTAGAAAATGCGTGAGAATGAGGATACATAATATAATCAACGAGGAAAATTATTTTTAAAAATTTTTAAGAGTTGAATTGAATTATTTTGTGGGGCTTAAGGTTAAAAAATTTAGAAAAGGCGTGAGAGTGAGTGGTGAGAATTTAATTAACGAGGAAAATCGATTTTAAAAATTTTAAAAAGTTGAATTTACTAATTTTGTACGGCCTAAGGCCTAGGAAATTTAGAGAAGGCGTGAGAGTGAGAATAAATAATATAATCAACGAGGAAAATTATTTTTAAAAATTTTCAAACTTGAATTGAATTATTTTGTGGGGCCTGATGCCGGAAAAATTAGAGAAGGCGCGAAAGTGAGTGAAGAAAATTTAATCAACGAGGGAAATAAATTTAAAAAATTTTTAAAAGTTGACTTCAATTATTTCGAGGGGCTCAAGGCCTAGAAAATTTTACAATGCGTGAGAGTGAGTAAAGAAAATATAATTAACCAGGAAAATTAATTTTTAAAATTTTTAAAAGCTGAATTTAATTAATTTGTACGGCCTAAGACCTAGAAAATTTAAAAAAAGCGTGGGAGTGAGAATAAATGATATAATTAATGAGGAAAATCGATTATTAAAATTTTTAAGAGTTGAATTGAATTATTTTATGGGGCCTGAGGTCAAAAAATTAAGAGAAGGCGTGAGAGTGAGTGGAAAAAATTTAATTAACGACGGAAATAGATTTTAAAATTTGTATGAGTTGAATTTCATTATTCCGTACAGCCTAAGGCCTGGAAAATTTGAAAAATATGTGGGAGTGAGGAAAGAAAATTAATTAACGAGGACAATTAATTTTTAAGAGTTGAATTGAATTATTTTATGGGGCTTAAGGTTAAAAAATTTAGAGAAGGCGTGAGAGTGAGTAGTGAAAATTTAATTAACGAGGGAAATCGATTTTAAAACTTTTAAAAAGTTAAATTTAAAAATTTTGTACGGCCTAAGGCCTA
The DNA here is from genome assembly GCF_029852145.1 of Microplitis mediator. Classification (NCBI taxonomy): domain Eukaryota; kingdom Metazoa; phylum Arthropoda; class Insecta; order Hymenoptera; family Braconidae; genus Microplitis; species Microplitis mediator. The sequence continues at coordinate 14,993,986 of NC_079973.1, read as the reverse complement.
GAAAATCTAGAAAAGGCGTGAGAGTGAGTGGAGAAATTTAAGTAACGAGGGAAATAAATTTTAAAATTTCTTAAAAGTTGAATTTAATTAATTAATGGGGCCTTAGATCAAAAAATTTAGAGAAGGCGTGAGAGTAAGTGAAAAAAGTTTAATTAACGACAGAAATTGATTTTAAAATTTTTAAAGAGCTAAATTTGATTATTTTATACGGCCTAAGGCCTACGAGATTTGGAAAATGCGTGGGAGTGAGGACAGAAAATAAAATTAACGAGGAAAATTAATTTTTGAATTTTTCAAAAGTTGACTTTAATTAATTTATGGGACCCAAGGTCAAAAAATTTAGAGAAGGCGTGAGAGTGAGTGGAAAAAATTTAATTAACGAGGGAAACAAATTTTAAAAATTCTTAGAAGTCGAATTTAATTAATTTATGGGACCTTAGGTCAAAAAATTTGGAGAAGGCGTGAGAGTAAGTGGAAAAAATTTAATTAACGACGGAAATTGATTTTCAAACTTTTGAAGAGCTGAATTTAATTATTTCATACGGCCTAAGGCCTAGGAGATTTGGAAAATGCGTGGGAGTGAGGACAGAAAATAACATTAACGAGGAAAATTAATTTTAAAAATTTTTAAAAGTTGAATTTAATAATTTTGTACGGCCTACGGTCTAGGACATTTGAACCCTGCGTGCCAGTGAGAATAGAAAATGTAATTAACCAGGGAAATCAATTTTTAAAACTTTTAAAAGTTGAATTCAATTAATTCGTGGGGCCTGAGGCCAGAAAATTTAGAGAAGGCGTGAGAGCGAGTGGAGAAAATTTAATTAACGACGGAAATTGATTTTCAAACTTTTAAAGAGCTGAATTTAATTATTTCATACGGCCTAAGGCCTAGGAGATTTGGAAAATGCGTGGGAGTGAGGACAGAAAATAAAATTAACGAGGAAAATTAATTTAAAAAATTTTTAAACGTTGAATTTAATAATTTTGTACGGCCTACGGTCTAGGACATTTGAACCCTGCGTGCCAGTGAGAATAGAAAATGTAATTAACCAGGGAAATCAATTTTTAAAACTTTTAAAAGTTGAATTCAATTAATTCGTGGGGCCTGAGGCCAGAAAATTTAGAGAAGGCGTGAGAGCGAGTGGAGAAAATTTAATTAACGACGGAAATTTATTTTAAAATATTTAAAGATCTGAATTTTTTTTTTTTGTACGGCCTAAAGCCTAGGAAATTTAGAAAATGCGTGAGAGTGAGGATAAATAATATAATCAACGAGGAAAATTATTTTTAAAAATTTTTAAGAGTTGAATTGAATTATTTTGTGGGGCCTGATGCCGGAAAAATTAGAGAAGGCGCGAAAGTGAGCGAAGAAAATTTAATCAACGAGGGAAATAAATTAAAAAAATTTTTAAAAGTTGACTTCAATTAATTCGAGGGGCCCAAGGCCTAGAAAATTTTAAAATGCGTGGGAGTGAGTAAAGAAAATATAATTAATCCGGAAAATTAATTTTCAAAATTTTTAAAAGCTGAATTTAATTAATTTGTGCGTCTTAAGGCCTAGGAAATTAAAAAAAAGCGTGGAAGTAAGGATAAATGATATAATTAATGAGAAAAATTAATTATTAAAATTTTTAAAAGTTGAATTGAATTATTTTATGGAGCCTGAGGTCAAAAAATTTAGAGAAGGCGTGAGAGTGATTGGATAAAATTTAATTAACGAGGAAAATTAATTTTTAAAACTTTTAAAAGTTGACTTCAATTATTTCGAGGGGCCCAAGGCTTAGGAAATTTTAAAATGCGTGGGAGTGAGTAAAGAAAATATAATTAACCAGGAAACTTAATTTTTAAAATTTTTTAAAGCTGAATTTAATTAATTTATGAGTCCCAGGCCAAAAAATTCAGAGAAGGCGTGAGAGTGAGTGGAAAAAATTTAATTAACGGCCGAAATAGATTTTAAAATTTATATAAGTTGAATTTCATTATTCCGTACAGCCTAAGGCCTGGAAAATTTGACAAATATGTAGGAGTGATGACAGAAAATATAATTAACGAGGACAATTAATTTTTAAGAGTTGAATTGAATTATTTTATGGGGCTTAAGGTTAAAAAATTTAGAGAAGGCGTGAGAGTGAGTGGTGAAAATTTAATCAACGCGGGAAATTGATTTTAAAAATTTTAAAAAGTTGAATTTAATAATTTTGTACGGCCTAAGGCCTAGGAAATTTAGAGAAGGCGTGAGAGTGAGTGGAGAAAATTTAAGTAACGAGGGAAATAAATTTTAAAATATTTAAAGAGCTGAATTCATTTTTTTTGTACGGCCTAAGGCCTAGGAAATTTAGAAAATGCGTGAGAATGAGGATACATAATATAATCAACGAGGAAAATTATTTTTAAAAATTTTTAAGAGTTGAATTGAATTATTTTGTGGGGCTTAAGGTTAATAAATTTAGAAAAGGCGTGAGAGTGAGTGGTGAGAATTTAATTAACGAGGAAAATTGATTTTAAAAATTTTAAAAAGTTGAATTTACTAATTTTGTACGGCCTAAGGCCTAGGTAATTTAGAGAAGGCGTGAGAGTGAGAATAAATAATATAATCAACGAGGAAAATTATTTTTAAAAATTTTCAAACTTGAATTGAATTATTTTGTGGGGCCTGATGCCGGAAAAATTAGAGAAGGCGCGAAAGTGAGTGAAGAAAATTTAATCAACGAGGGAAATAAATTTAAAAAATTTTTAAAAGTTGACTTCAATTATTTCGAGGGGCTCAAGGCCTAGAAAATTTTACAATGCGTGAGAGTGAGTAAAGAAAATATAATTAACCAGGAAAATTAATTTTTAAAATTTTTAAAAGCTGAATTTAATTAATTTGTACTGCCTAAGACCTAGGAAATTTAAAAAAAGCGTGGGAGTGAGAATAAATGATATAATTAATGAGGAAAATCGATTATTAAAATTTTTAAGAGTTGAATTGAATTATTTTATGGGGCCTGAGGTCAAAAAATTAAGAGAAGGCGTGAGAGTGAGTAGAAAAAATTTAATTAACGACGGAAATAGATTTTAAAATTTGTATGAGTCGAATTTCATTATTCCGTACAGCCTAAGGCCTGGAAAATTTGAAAAATATGTGGGAGTGAGGAAAGAAAATTAATTAACGAGGACAATTAATTTTTAAGAGTTGAATTGAATTATTTTATGGGGCTTAAGGTTAAAAAATTTAGAGAAGGCGTGAGAGTGAGTAGTGAAAATTTAATTAACGAGGGAAATCGATTTTAAAACTTTTAAAAAGTTAAATTTAAAAATTTTGTACGGCCTAAGGCCTAGAAAATCTAGAAAAGGCGTGAGAGTGAGTGGAGAAAATTTAAGTAACGAGGGATATAAATTTTAAAATTTCTTAAAAGTTGAATTTAATTAATTAATGGGGCCTTAGATCAAAAAATTTAGAGAAGGCGTGAGAGTAAGTGAAAAAAGTTTAATTAACGACAGAAATTGATTTTAAAATTTTTAAAGAGCTAAATTTGATTATTTTATACGGCCTAAGGCCTACGAGATTTGGAAAATGCGTGGGAGTGAGGACAGAAAATAAAATTAACGAGGAAAATTAATTTTTGAATTTTTCAAAAGTTGACTTTAATTAATTTATGGGACCCAAGGTCAAAAAATTTAGAGAAGGCGTGAGAGTGAGTGGAAAAAATTTAATTAACGAGGGAAACAAATTTTAAAAATTCTTAGAAGTCGAATTTAATTAATTTATGGGACCTTAGGTCAAAAAATTTGGAGAAGGCGTGAGAGTAAGTGGAAAAAATTTAATTAACGACGGAAATTGATTTTCAAACTTTTGAAGAGCTGAATTTAATTATTTCATACGGCCTAAGGCCTAGGAGATTTGGAAAATGCGTGGGAGTGAGGACAGAAAATAAAATTAACGAGGAAAATTAATTTTAAAAATTTTTAAAAGTTGAATTTAATAATTTTGTACGGCCTACGGTCTAGGACATTTGAACCCTGCGTGCCAGTGAGAATAGAAAATGTAATTAACCAGGGAAATCAATTTTTAAAACTTTTAAAAGTTGAATTCAATTAATTCGTTGGGCCTGAGGCCAGAAAATTTAGAGAAGGCGTGAGAGCGAGTGGAGAAAATTTAATTAACGACGGAAATTGATTTTCAAACTTTTGAAGAGCTGAATTTAATTATTTCATACGGCCTAAGGCCTAGGAGATTTGGAAAATGCGTGGGAGTGAGGACAGAAAATAAAATTAACGAGGAAAATTAATTTAAAAAATTTTTAAAAGTTGAATTTAATAATTTTGTACGGCCTACGGTCTAGGACATTTGAACCCTGCGTGCCAGTGAGAATAGAAAATGTAATTATCCAGGGAAATCAATTTTTAAAACTTTTAAAAGTTGAATTCAATTAATTCGTGGGGCCTGAGGCCAGAAAATTTAGAGAAGGCGTGAGAGCGAGTGGAGAAAATTTAATTAACGACGGAAATTTATTTTAAAATATTTAAAGATCTGAATTTTTTTTTTTTGTACGGCCTAAAGCCTAGGAAATTTAGAAAATGCGTGAGAGTGAGGATAAATAATATAATCAACGAGGAAAATTATTTTTAAAAATTTTTAAGAGTTGAATTGAATTATTTTGTGGGGCCTGATGCCGGAAAAATTAGAGAAGGCGCGAAAGTGAGCGAAGAAAATTTAATCAACGAGGGAAATAAATTAAAAAAATTTTCAAAAGTTGACTTCAATTAATTCGAGGGGCCCAAGGCCTAGAAAATTTTAAAATGCGTGGGAGTGAGTAAAGAAAATATAATTAATCCGGAAAATTAATTTTCAAAATTTTTAAAAGCTGAATTTAATTAATTTGTGCGTCTTAAGGCCTAGGAAATTAAAAAAAAAGCGTGGAAGTAAGGATAAATGATATAATTAATAAGAAAAATTAATTATTAAAATTTTTAAAAGTTGAATTGAATTATTTTATGGAGCCTGAGGTCAAAAAATTTAGAGAAGGCGTGAGAGTGATTGGATAAAATTTAATTAACGAGGAAAATTAATTTTTAAAACTTTTAAAAGTTGACTTCAATTATTTCGAGGGGCCCAAGGCCTAGGAAATTTTAAAATGCGTGGGAGTGAGTAAAGAAAATATAATTAACCAGGAAACTTAATTTTTAAAATTTTTAAAAGCTGAATTTAATTAATTTATGAGTCCCAGGCCAAAAAATTCAGAGAAGGCGTGAGAGTGAGTGGAAAAAATTTAATTAACGGCCGAAATAGATTTTAAAATTTATATAAGTTGAATTTCATTATTCCGTACAGCCTAAGGCCTGGAAAATTTGACAAATATGTAGGAGTGATGACAGAAAATATAATTAACAAGGACAATTAATTTTTAAGAGTTGAATTGAATTATTTTATGGGGCTTAAGGTTAAAAAATTTAGAGAAGGCGTGAGAGTGAGTGGTGAAAATTTAATCAACGCGGGAAATTGATTTTAAAAATTTTAAAAAGTTGAATTTAATAATTTTGTACGGCCTAAGGCCTAGGAAATTTAGAGAAGGCGTGAGAGTGAGTGGAGAAAATTTAAGTAACGAGGGAAATAAATTTTAAAATATTTAAAGAGCTGAATTCATTTTTTTTGTACGGCCTAAGGCCTAGGAAATTTAGAAAATGCGTGAGAATGAGGATACATAATATAATCAACGAGGAAAATTATTTTTAAAAATTTTTAAGAGTTGAATTGAATTATTTTGTGGGGCTTAAGGTTAAAAAATTTAGAAAAGGCGTGAGAGTGAGTGGTGAGAATTTAATTAACGAGGAAAATCGATTTTAAAAATTTTAAAAAGTTGAATTTACTAATTTTGTACGGCCTAAGGCCTAGGAAATTTAGAGAAGGCGTGAGAGTGAGAATAAATAATATAATCAACGAGGAAAATTATTTTTAAAAATTTTCAAACTTGAATTGAATTATTTTGTGGGGCCTGATGCCGGAAAAATTAGAGAAGGCGCGAAAGTGAGTGAAGAAAATTTAATCAACGAGGGAAATAAATTTAAAAAATTTTTAAAAGTTGACTTCAATTATTTCGAGGGGCTCAAGGCCTAGAAAATTTTACAATGCGTGAGAGTGAGTAAAGAAAATATAATTAACCAGGAAAATTAATTTTTAAAATTTTTAAAAGCTGAATTTAATTAATTTGTACTGCCTAAGACCTAGGAAATTTAAAAAAAGCGTGGGAGTGAGAATAAATGATATAATTAATGAGGAAAATCGATTATTAAAATTTTTAAGAGTTGAATTGAATTATTTTATGGGGCCTGAGGTCAAAAAATTAAGAGAAGGCGTGAGAGTGAGTAGAAAAAATTTAATTAACGACGGAAATAGATTTTAAAATTTGTATGAGTCGAATTTCATTATTCCGTACAGCCTAAGGCCTGGAAAATTTGAAAAATATGTGGGAGTGAGGAAAGAAAATTAATTAACGAGGACAATTAATTTTTAAGAGTTGAATTGAATTATTTTATGGGGCTTAAGGTTAAAAAATTTAGAGAAGGCGTGAGAGTGAGTAGTGAAAATTTAATTAACGAGGGAAATCGATTTTAAAACTTTTAAAAAGTTAAATTTAAAAATTTTGTACGGCCTAAGGCCTAGAAAATCTAGAAAAGGCGTGAGAGTGAGTGGAGAAAATTTAAGTAACGAGGGAAATAAATTTTAAAATTTCTTAAAAGTTGAATTTAATTAATTAATGGGGCCTCAGATCAAAAAATTTAGAGAAGGCGTGAGAGTAAGTGAAAAAAGTTTAATTAACGACAGAAATTGATTTTAAAATTTTTAAAGAGCTAAATTTGATTATTTTATACGGCCTAAGGCCTACGAGATTTGGAAAATGCGTGGGAGTGAGGACAGAAAATAAAATTAACGAGGAAAATTAATTTTTGAATTTTTCAAAAGTTGACTTTAATTAATTTATGGGACCCAAGGTCAAAAAATTTAGAGAAGGCGTGAGAGTGAGTGGAAAAAATTTAATTAACGAGGGAAACAAATTTTAAAAATTCTTAGAAGTCGAATTTAATTAATTTATGGGACCTTAGGTCAAAAAATTTGGAGAAGGCGTGAGAGTAAGTGGAAAAAATTTAATTAACGACGGAAATTGATTTTCAAACTTTTGAAGAGCTGAATTTAATTATTTCATACGGCCTAAGGCCTAGGAGATTTGGAAAATGCGTGGGAGTGAGGACAGAAAATAAAATTAACGAGGAAAATTAATTTTAAAAATTTTTAAAAGTTGAATTTAATAATTTTGTACGGCCTACGGTCTAGGACATTTGAACCCTGCGTGCCAGTGAGAATAGAAAATGTAATTAACCAGGGAAATCAATTTTTAAAACTTTTAAAAGTTGAATTCAATTAATTCGTTGGGCCTGAGGCCAGAAAATTTAGAGAAGGCGTGAGAGCGAGTGGAGAAAATTTAATTAACGACGGAAATTGATTTTCAAACTTTTGAAGAGCTGAATTTAATTATTTCATACGGCCTAAGGCCTAGGAGATTTGGAAAATGCGTGGGAGTGAGGACAGAAAATAAAATTAACGAGGAAAATTAATTTAAAAAATTTTTAAAAGTTGAATTTAATAATTTTGTACGGCCTACGGTCTAGGACATTTGAACCCTGCGTGCCAGTGAGAATAGAAAATGTAATTATCCAGGGAAATCAATTTTTAAAACTTTTAAAAGTTGAATTCAATTAATTCGTGGGGCCTGAGGCCAGAAAATTTAGAGAAGGCGTGAGAGCGAGTGGAGAAAATTTAATTAACGACGGAAATTTATTTTAAAATATTTAAAGATCTGAATTTTTTTTTTTTGTACGGCCTAAAGCCTAGGAAATTTAGAAAATGCGTGAGAGTGAGGATAAATAATATAATCAACGAGGAAAATTATTTTTAAAAATTTTTAAGAGTTGAATTGAATTATTTTGTGGGGCCTGATGCCGGAAAAATTAGAGAAGGCGCGAAAGTGAGCGAAGAAAATTTAATCAACGAGGGAAATAAATTAAAAAAATTTTCAAAAGTTGACTTCAATTAATTCGAGGGGCCCAAGGCCTAGAAAATTTTAAAATGCGTGGGAGTGAGTAAAGAAAATATAATTAATCCGGAAAATTAATTTTCAGAATTTTTAAAAGCTGAATTTAATTAATTTGTGCGTCTTAAGGCCTAGGAAATTAAAAAAAAGCGTGGAAGTAAGGATAAATGATATAATTAATGAGAAAAATAAATTATTAAAATTTTTAAAAGTTGAATTGAATTATTTTATGGAGCCTGAGGTCAAAAAATTTAGAGAAGGCGTGAGAGTGATTGGATAAAATTTAATTAACGAGGAAAATTAATTTTTAAAACTTTTAAAAGTTGACTTCAATTATTTCGAGGGGCCCAAGGCCTAGGAAATTTTAAAATGCGTGGGAGTGAGTAAAGAAAATATAATTAACCAGGAAACTTAATTTTTAAAATTTTTACAAGCTGAATTTAATTAATTTATGAGTCCCAGGCCAAAAAATTCAGAGAAGGCGTGAGAGTGAGTGGAAAAAATTTAATTAACGGCCGAAATAGATTTTAAAATTTATATAAGTTGAATTTCATTATTCCGTACAGCCTAAGGCCTGGAAAATTTGACAAATATGTAGGAGTGATGACAGAAAATATAATTAACGAGGACAATTAATTTTTAAGAGTTGAATTGAATTATTTTATGGGGCTTAAGGTTTAAAAATTTAGAGAAGGCGTGAGAGTGAGTGGTGAAAATTTAATCAACGCGGGAAATTGATTTTAAAAATTTTAAAAAGTTGAATTTAATAATTTTGTACGGCCTAAGGCCTAGGAAATTTAGAGAAGGCGTGAGAGTGAGTGGAGAAAATTTAAGTAACGAGGGAAATAAATTTTAAAATATTTAAAGAGCTGAATTCATTTTTTTTGTACGGCCTAAGGGCTAGGAAATTTAGAAAATGCGTGAGAATGAGGATACATAATATAATCAACGAGGAAAATTATTTTTAAAAATTTTTAAGAGTTGAATTGAATTATTTTGTGGGGCTTAAGGTTAAAAAATTTAGAAAAGGCGTGAGAGTGAGTGGTGAGAATTTAATTAACGAGGAAAATCGATTTTAAAAATTTTAAAAAGTTGAATTTACTAATTTTGTACGGCCTAAGGCCTAGGAAATTTAGAGAAGGCGTGAGAGTGAGAATAAATAATATAATCAACGAGGAAAATTATTTTTAAAAATTTTCAAACTTGAATTGAATTATTTTGTGGGGCCTGATGCCGGAAAAATTAGAGAAGGCGCGAAAGTGAGTGAAGAAAATTTAATCAACGAGGGAAATAAATTTAAAAAATTTTTAAAAGTTGACTTCAATTATTTCGAGGGGCTCAAGGCCTAGAAAATTTTACAATGCGTGAGAGTGAGTAAAGAAAATATAATTAACCAGGAAAATTAATTTTTAAAATTTTTAAAAGCTGAATTTAATTAATTTGTACTGCCTAAGACCTAGGAAATTTAAAAAAAGCGTGGGAGTGAGAATAAATGATATAATTAATGAGGAAAATCGATTATTAAAATTTTTAAGAGTTGAATTGAATTATTTTATGGGGCCTGAGGTCAAAAAATTAAGAGAAGGCGTGAGAGTGAGTAGAAAAAATTTAATTAACGACGGAAATAGATTTCAAAATTTGTATGAGTCGAATTTCATTATTCCGTACAGCCTAAGGCCTGGAAAATTTGAAAAATATGTGGGAGTGAGGAAAGAAAATTAATTAACGAGGACAATTAATTTTTAAGAGTTGAATTGAATTATTTTATGGGGCTTAAGGTTAAAAAATTTAGAGAAGGCGTGAGAGTGAGTAGTGAAAATTTAATTAACGAGGGAAATCGATTTTAAAACTTTTAAAAAGTTAAATTTAAAAATTTTGTACGGCCTAAGGCCTAGAAAATCTAGAAAAGGCGTGAGAGTGAGTGGAGAAAATTTAAGTAACGAGGGATATAAATTTTAAAATTTCTTAAAAGTTGAATTTAATTAATTAATGGGGCCTTAGATCAAAAAATTTAGAGAAGGCGTGAGAGTAAGTGAAAAAAGTTTAATTAACGACAGAAATTGATTTTAAAATTTTTAAAGAGCTAAATTTGATTATTTTATACGGCCTAAGGCCTACGAGATTTGGAAAATGCGTGGGAGTGAGGACAGAAAATAAAATTAACGAGGAAAATTAATTTTTGAATTTTTCAAAAGTTGACTTTAATTAATTTATGGGACCCAAGGTCAAAAAATTTAGAGAAGGCGTGAGAGTGAGTGGAAAAAATTTAATTAACGAGGGAAACAAATTTTAAAAATTCTTAGAAGTCGAATTTAATTAATTTATGGGACCTTAGGTCAAAAAATTTGGAGAAGGCGTGAGAGTAAGTGGAAAAAATTTAATTAACGACGGAAATTGATTTTCAAACTTTTGAAGAGCTGAATTTAATTATTTCATACGGCCTAAGGCCTAGGAGATTTGGAAAATGCGTGGGAGTGAGGACAGAAAATAAAATTAACGAGGAAAATTAATTTTAAAAATTTTTAAAAGTTGAATTTAATAATTTTGTACGGCCTACGGTCTAGGACATTTGAACCCTGCGTGCCAGTGAGAATAGAAAATGTAATTAACCAGGGAAATCAATTTTTAAAACTTTTAAAAGTTGAATTCAATTAATTCGTTGGGCCTGAGGCCAGAAAATTTAGAGAAGGCGTGAGAGCGAGTGGAGAAAATTTAATTAACGACGGAAATTGATTTTCAAACTTTTGAAGAGCTGAATTAAATTATTTCATACGGCCTAAGGCCTAGGAGATTTGGAAAATGCGTGGGAGTGAGGACAGAAAATAAAATTAACGAGGAAAATTAATTTAAAAAATTTTTAAAAGTTGAATTTAATAATTTTGTACGGCCTACGGTCTAGGACATTTGAACCCTGCGTGCCAGTGAGAATAGAAAATGTAATTATCCAGGGAAATCAATTTTTAAAACTTTTAAAAGTTGAATTCAATTAATTCGTGGGGCCTGAGGCCAGAAAATTTAGAGAAGGCGTGAGAGCGAGTGGAGAAAATTTAATTAACGACGGAAATTTATTTTAAAATATTTAAAGATCTGAATTTTTTTTTTTTGTACGGCCTAAAGCCTAGGAAATTTAGAAAATGCGTGAGAGTGAGGATAAATAATATAATCAACGAGGAAAATTATTTTTAAAAATTTTTAAGAGTTGAATTGAATTATTTTGTGGGGCCTGATGCCGGAAAAATTAGAGAAGGCGCGAAAGTGAGCGAAGAAAATTTAATCAACGAGGGAAATAAATTAAAAAAATTTTCAAAAGTTGACTTCAATTAATTCGAGGGGCCCAAGGCCTAGAAAATTTTAAAATGCGTGGGAGTGAGTAAAGAAAATATAATTAATCCGGAAAATTAATTTTCAAAATTTTTAAAAGCTGAATTTAATTAATTTGTGCGTCTTAAGGCCTAGGAAATTAAAAAAAAGCGTGGAAGTAAGGATAAATGATATAATTAATGAGAAAAATTAATTATTAAAATTTTTAAAAGTTGAATTGAATTATTTTATGGAGCCTGAGGTCAAAAAATTTAGAGAAGGCGTGAGAGTGATTGGATAAAATTTAATTAACGAGGAAAATTAATTTTTAAAACTTTTAAAAGTTGACTTCAATTATTTCGAGGGGCCCAAGGCCTAGGAAATTTTAAAATGCGTGGGAGTGAGTAAAGAAAATATAATTAACCAGGAAACTTAATTTTTAAAATTTTTAAAAGCTGAATTTAATTAATTTATGAGTCCCAGGCCAAAAAATTCAGAGAAGGCGTGAGAGTGAGTGGAAAAAATTTAATTAACGGCCGAAATAGATTTTAAAATTTATATAAGTTGAATTTCATTATTCCGTACAGCCTAAGGCCTGGAAAATTTGACAAATATGTAGGAGTGATGACAGAAAATATAATTAACAAGGACAATTAATTTTTAAGAGTTGAATTGAATTATTTTATGGGGCTTAAGGTTAAAAAATTTAGAGAAGGCGTGAGAGTGAGTGGTGAAAATTTAATCAACGCGGGAAATTGATTTTAAAAATTTTAAAAAGTTGAATTTAATAATTTTGTACGGCCTAAGGCCTAGGAAATTTAGAGAAGGCGTGAGAGTGAGTGGAGAAAATTTAAGTAACGAGGGAAATAAATTTTAAAATATTTAAAGAGCTGAATTCATTTTTTTTGTACGGCCTAAGTCCTAGGAAATTTAGAAAATGCGTGAGAATGAGGATACATAATATAATCAACGAGGAAAATTATTTTTAAAAATTTTTAAGAGTTGAATTGAATTATTTTGTGGGGCTTAAGGTTAAAAAATTTAGAAAAGGCGTGAGAGTGAGTGGTGAGAATTTAATTAACGAGGAAAATCGATTTTAAAAATTTTAAAAAGTTGAATTTACTAATTTTGTACGGCCTAAGGCCTAGGAAATTTAGAGAAGGCGTGAGAGTGAGAATAAATAATATAATCAACGAGGAAAATTATTTTTAAAAATTTTCAAACTTGAATTGAATTATTTTGTGGGGCCTGATGCCGGAAAAATTAGAGAAGGCGCGAAAGTGAGTGAAGAAAATTTAATCAACGAGGGAAATAAATTTAAAAAATTTTTAAAAGTTGACTTCAATTATTTCGAGGGGCTCAAGGCCTAGAAAATTTTACAATGCGTGAGAGTGAGTAAAGAAAATATAATTAACCAGGAAAATTAATTTTTAAAATTTTTAAAAGCTGAATTTAATTAATTTGTACTGCCTAAGACCTAGGAAATTTAAAAAAAGCGTGGGAGTGAGAATAAATGATATAATTAATGAGGAAAATCGATTATTAAAATTTTTAAGAGTTGAATTGAATTATTTTATGGGGCCTGAGGTCAAAAAATTAAGAGAAGGCGTGAGAGTGAGTAGAAAAAATTTAATTAACGACGGAAATAGCTTTTAAAATTTGTATGAGTCGAATTTCATTATTCCGTACAGCCTAAGGCCTGGAAAATTTGAAAAATATGTAGGAGTGAGGAAAGAAAATTAATTAACGAGGACAATTAATTTTTAAGAGTTGAATTGAATTATTTTATGGGGCTTAAGGTTAAAAAATTTAGAGAAGGCGTGAGAGTGAGTAGTGAAAATTTAATTAACGAGGGAAATCGATTTTAAAACTTTTAAAAAGTTAAATTTAAAACTTTTGTACGGCCTAAGGCCTAGAAAATCTAGAAAAGGCGTGAGAGTGAGTGGAGAAAATTTAAGTAACGAGGGAAATAAATTTTAAAATTTCTTAAAAGTTGAATTTAATTAATTAATGGGGCCTTAGATCAAAAAATTTAGAGAAGGCGTGAGAGTAAGTGAAAAAAGTTTAATTAACGACAGAAATTGATTTTAAAATTTTTAAAGAGCTAAATTTGATTATTTTATACGGCCTAAGGCCTACGAGATTTGGAAAATGCGTGGGAGTGAGGACAGAAAATAAAATTAACGAGGAAAATTAATTTTTGAATTTTTCAAAAGTTGACTTTAATTAATTTATGGGACCCAAGGTCAAAAAATTTAGAGAAGGCGTGAGAGTGAGTGGAAAAAATTTAATTAACGAGGGAAACAAATTTTAAAAATTCTTAGAAGTCGAATTTAATTAATTTATGGGACCTTAGGTCAAAAAATTTGGAGAAGGCGTGAGAGTAAGTGGAAAAAATTTAATTAACGACGGAAATTGATTTTCAAACTTTTGAAGAGCTGAATTTAATTATTTCATACGGCCTAAGGCCTAGGAGATTTGGAAAATGCGTGGGAGTGAGGACAGAAAATAAAATTAACGAGGAAAATTAATTTTAAAAATTTTTAAAAGTTGAATTTAATAATTTTGTACGGCCTACGGTCTAGGACATTTGAACCCTGCGTGCCAGTGAGAATAGAAAATGTAATTAACCAGGGAAATCAATTTTTAAAACTTTTAAAAGTTGAATTCAATTAATTCGTTGGGCCTGAGGCCAGAAAATTTAGAGAAGGCGTGAGAGCGAGTGGAGAAAATTTAATTAACGACGGAAATTGATTTTCAAACTTTTGAAGAGCTGAATTTAATTATTTCATACGGCCTAAGGCCTAGGAGATTTGGAAAATGCGTGGGAGTGAGGACAGAAAATAAAATTAACGAGGAAAATTAATTTAAAAAATTTTTAAAAGTTGAATTTAATAATTTTGTACGGCCTACGGTCTAGGACATTTGAACCCTGCGTGCCAGTGAGAATAGAAAATGTAATTATCCAGGGAAATCAATTTTTAAAACTTTTAAAAGTTGAATTCAATTAATTCGTGGGGCCTGAGGCCAGAAAATTTAGAGAAGGCGTGAGAGCGAGTGGAGAAAATTTAATTAACGACGGAAATTTATTTTAAAATATTTAAAGATCTGAATTTTTTTTTTTTGTACGGCCTAAAGCCTAGGAAATTTAGAAAATGCGTGAGAGTGAGGATAAATAATATAATCAACGAGGAAAATTATTTTTAAAAATTTTTAAGAGTTGAATTGAATTATTTTGTGGGGCCTGATGCCGGAAAAATTAGAGAAGGCGCGAAAGTGAGCGAAGAAAATTTAATCAACGAGGGAAATAAATTAAAAAAATTTTCAAAAGTTGACTTCAATTAATTCGAGGGGCCCAAGGCCTAGAAAATATTAAAATGCGTGGGAGTGAGTAAAGAAAATATAATTAATCCGGAAAATTAATTTTCAAAATTTTTAAAAGCTGAATTTAATTAATTTGTGCGTCTTAAGGCCTAGGAAATTAAAAAAAAGCGTGGAAGTAAGGATAAATGATATAATTAATGAGAAAAATAAATTATTAAAATTTTTAAAAGTTGAATTGAATTATTTTATGGAGCCTGAGGTCAAAAAATTTAGAGAAGGCGTGAGAGTGATTGGATAAAATTTAATTAACGAGGAAAATTAATTTTTAAAACTTTTAAAAGTTGACTTCAATTATTTCGAGGGGCCCAAGGCCTAGGAAATTTTAAAATGCGTGGGAGTGAGTAAAGAAAATATAATTAACCAGGAAACTTAATTTTTAAAATTTTTAAAAGCTGAATTTAATTAATTTATGAGTCCCAGGCCAAAAAATTCAGAGAAGGCGTGAGAGTGAGTGGAAAAAATTTAATTAACGGCCGAAATAGATTTTAAAATTTATATAAGTTGAATTTCATTATTCCGTACAGCCTAAGGCCTGGAAAATTTGACAAATATGTAGGAGTGATGACAGAAAATATAATTAACGAGGACAATTAATTTTTAAGAGTTGAATTGAATTATTTTATGGGGCTTAAGGTTAAAAAATTTAGAGAAGGCGTGAGAGTGAGTGGTGAAAATTTAATCAACGCGGGAAATTGATTTTAAAAATTTTAAAAAGTTGAATTTAATAATTTTGTACGGCCTAAGGCCTAGGAAATTTAGAGAAGGCGTGAGAGTGAGTGGAGAAAATTTAAGTAACGAGGGAAATAAATTTTAAAATATTTAAAGAGCTGAATTCATTTTTTTTGTACGGCCTAAGGCCTAGGAAATTTAGAAAATGCGTGAGAATGAGGATACATAATATAATCAACGAGGAAAATTATTTTTAAAAATTTTTAAGAGTTGAATTGAATTATTTTGTGGGGCTTAAGGTTAAAAAATTTAGAAAAGGCGTGAGAGTGAGTGGTGAGAATTTAATTAACGAGGAAAATCGATTTTAAAAATTTTAAAAAGTTGAATTTACTAATTTTGTACGGCCTAAGGCCTAGGAAATTTAGAGAAGGCGTGAGAGTGAGAATAAATAATATAATCAACGAGGAAAATTATTTTTAAAAATTTTCAAACTTGAATTGAATTATTTTGTGGGGCCTGATGCCGGAAAAATTAGAGAAGGCGCGAAAGTGAGTGAAGAAAATTTAATCAACGAGGGAAATAAATTTAAAAAATTTTTAAAAGTTGACTTCAATTATTTCGAGGGGCTCAAGGCCTAGAAAATTTTACAATGCGTGAGAGTGAGTAAAGAAAATATAATTAACCAGGAAAATTAATTTTTAAAATTTTTAAAAGCTGAATTTAATTAATTTGTACTGCCTAAGACCTAGGAAATTTAAAAAAAGCGTGGGAGTGAGAATAAATGATATAATTAATGAGGAAAATCGATTATTAAAATTTTTAAGAGTTGAATTGAATTATTTTATGGGGCCTGAGGTCAAAAAATTAAGAGAAGGCGTGAGAGTGAGTCGAAAAAATTTAATTAACGACGGAAATAGATTTTAAAATTTGTATGAGTCGAATTTCATTATTCCGTACAGCCTAAGGCCTGGAAAATTTGAAAAATATGTGGGAGTGAGGAAAGAAAATTAATTAACGAGGACAATTAATTTTTAAGAGTTGAATTGAATTATTTTATGGGGCTTAAGGTTAAAAAATTTAGAGAAGGCGTGAGAGTGAGTAGTGAAAATTTAATTAACGAGGGAAATCGATTTTAAAACTTTTAAAAAGTTAAATTTAAAAATTTTGTACGGCCTAAGGCCTAGAAAATCTAGAAAAGGCGTGAGAGTGAGTGGAGAAAATTTAAGTAACGAGGGAAATAAATTTTAAAATTTCTTAAAAGTTGAATTTAATTAATTAATGGGGCCTTAGATCAAAAAATTTAGAGAAGGCGTGAGAGTAAGTGAAAAAAGTTTAATTAACGACAGAAATTGATTTTAAAATTTTTAAAGAGCTAAATTTGATTATTTTATACGGCCTAAGGCCTACGAGATTTGGAAAATGCGTGGGAGTGAGGACAGAAAATAAAATTAACGAGGAAAATTAATTTTTGAATTTTTCAAAAGTTGACTTTAATTAATTTATGGGACCCAAGGTCAAAAAATTTAGAGAAGGCGTGAGAGTGAGTGGAAAAAATTTAATTAACGAGGGAAACAAATTTTAAAAATTCTTAGAAGTCGAATTTAATTAATTTATGGGACCTTAGGTCAAAAAATTTGGAGAAGGCGTGAGAGTAAGTGGAAAAAATTTAATTAACGACGGAAATTGATTTTCAAACTTTTGAAGAGCTGAATTTAATTATTTCATACGGCCTAAGGCCTAGGAGATTTGGAAAATGCGTGGGAGTGAGGACAGAAAATAAAATTAACGAGGAAAATTAATTTTAAAAATTTTTAAAAGTTGAATTTAATAATTTTGTACGGCCTACGGTCTAGGACATTTGAACCCTGCGTGCCAGTGAGAATAGAAAATGTAATTAACCAGGGAAATCAATTTTTAAAACTTTTAAAAGTTGAATTCAATTAATTCGTTGGGCCTGAGGCCAGAAAATTTAGAGAAGGCGTGAGAGCGAGTGGAGAAAATTTAATTAACGACGGAAATTGATTTTCAAACTTTTGAAGAGCTGAATTTAATTATTTCATACGGCCTAAGGCCTAGGAGATTTGGAAAATGCGTGGGAGTGAGGACAGAAAATAAAATTAACGAGGAAAATTAATTTAAAAAATTTTTAAAAGTTGAATTTAATAATTTTGTACGGCCTACGGTCTAGGACATTTGAACCCTGCGTGCCAGTGAGAATAGAAAATGTAATTATCCAGGGAAATCAATTTTTAAAACTTTTAAAAGTTGAATTCAATTAATTCGTGGGGCCTGAGGCCAGAAAATTTAGAGAAGGCGTGAGAGCGAGTGGAGAAAATTTAATTAACGACGGAAATTTATTTTAAAATATTTAAAGATCTGAATTTTTTTTTTTTGTACGGCCTAAAGCCTAGGAAATTTAGAAAATGCGTGAGAGTGAGGATAAATAATATAATCAACGAGGAAAATTATTTTTAAAAATTTTTAAGAGTTGAATTGAATTATTTTGTGGGGCCTGATGCCGGAAAAATTAGAGAAGGCGCGAAAGTGAGCGAAGAAAATTTAATCAACGAGGGAAATAAATTAAAAAAATTTTCAAAAGTTGACTTCAATTAATTCGAGGGGCCCAAGGCCTAGAAAATATTAAAATGCGTGGGAGTGAGTAAAGAAAATATAATTAATCCGGAAAATTAATTTTCAAAATTTTTAAAAGCTGAATTTAATTAATTTGTGCGTCTTAAGGCCTAGGAAATTAAAAAAAAGCGTGGAAGTAAGGATAAATGATATAATTAATGAGAAAAATAAATTATTAAAATTTTTAAAAGTTGAATTGAATTATTTTATGGAGCCTGAGGTCAAAAAATTTAGAGAAGGCGTGAGAGTGATTGGATAAAATTTAATTAACGAGGAAAATTAATTTTTAAAACTTTTAAAAGTTGACTTCAATTATTTCGAGGGGCCCAAGGCCTAGGAAATTTTAAAATGCGTGGGAGTGAGTAAAGAAAATATAATTAACCAGGAAACTTAATTTTTAAAATTTTTAAAAGCTGAATTTAATTAATTTATGAGTCCCAGGCCAAAAAATTCAGAGAAGGCGTGAGAGTGAGTGGAAAAAATTTAATTAACGGCCGAAATAGATTTTAAAATTTATATAAGTTGAATTTCATTATTCCGTACAGCCTAAGGCCTGGAAAATTTGACAAATATGTAGGAGTGATGACAGAAAATATAATTAACGAGGACAATTAATTTTTAAGAGTTGAATTGAATTATTTTATGGGGCTTAAGGTTAAAAAATTTAGAGAAGGCGTGAGAGTGAGTGGTGAAAATTTAATCAACGCGGGAAATTGATTTTAAAAATTTTAAAAAGTTGAATTTAATAATTTTGTACGGCCTAAGGCCTAGGAAATTTAGAGAAGGCGTGAGAGTGAGTGGAGAAAATTTAAGTAACGAGGGAAATAAATTTTAAAATATTTAAAGAGCTGAATTCATTTTTTTTGTACGGCCTAAGGCCTAGGAAATTTAGAAAATGCGTGAGAATGAGGATACATAATATAATCAACGAGGAAAATTATTTTTAAAAATTTTTAAGAGTTGAATTGAATTATTTTGTGGGGCTTAAGGTTAAAAAATTTAGAAAAGGCGTGAGAGTGAGTGGTGAGAATTTAATTAACGAGGAAAATCGATTTTAAAAATTTTAAAAAGTTGAATTTACTAATTTTGTACGGCCTAAGGCCTAGGAAATTTAGAGAAGGCGTGAGAGTGAGAATAAATAATATAATCAACGAGGAAAATTATTTTTAAAAATTTTCAAACTTGAATTGAATTATTTTGTGGGGCCTGATGCCGGAAAAATTAGAGAAGGCGCGAAAGTGAGTGAAGAAAATTTAATCAACGAGGGAAATAAATTTAAAAAATTTTTAAAAGTTGACTTCAATTATTTCGAGGGGCTCAAGGCCTAGAAAATTTTACAATGCGTGAGAGTGAGTAAAGAAAATATAATTAACCAGGAAAATTAATTTTTAAAATTTTTAAAAGCTGAATTTAATTAATTTGTACTGCCTAAGACCTAGGAAATTTAAAAAAAGCGTGGGAGTGAGAATAAATGATATAATTAATGAGGAAAATCGATTATTAAAATTTTTAAGAGTTGAATTGAATTATTTTATGGGGCCTGAGGTCAAAAAATTAAGAGAAGGCGTGAGAGTGAGTGAAAAAAATTTAATTAACGACGGAAATAGATTTTAAAATTTGTATGAGTTGAATTTCATTATTCCGTACAGCCTAAGGCCTGGAAAATTTGAAAAATATGTGGGAGTGAGGAAAGAAAATTAATTAACGAGGACAATTAATTTTTAAGAGTTGAATTGAATTATTTTATGGGGCTTAAGGTTAAAAAATTTAGAGAAGGCGTGAGAGTGAGTAGTGAAAATTTAATTAACGAGGGAAATCGATTTTAAAACTTTTAAAAAGTTAAATTTAAAAATTTTGTACGGCCTAAGGCCTAGAAAATCTAGAAAAGGCGTGAGAGTGAGTGGAGAAAATTTAAGTAACGAGGGAAATAAATTTTAAAATTTCTTAAAAGTTGAATTTAATTAATTAATGGGGCCTTAGATCAAAAAATTTAGAGAAGGCGTGAGAGTAAGTGAAAAAAGTTTAATTAACGACAGAAATTGATTTTAAAATTTTTAAAGAGCTAAATTTGATTATTTTATACGGCCTAAGGCCTACGAGATTTGGAAAATGCGTGGGAGTGAGGACAGAAAATAAAATTAACGAGGAAAATTAATTTTTGAATTTTTCAAAAGTTGACTTTAATTAATTTATGGGACCCAAGGTCAAAAAATTTAGAGAAGGCGTGAGAGTGAGTGGAAAAAATTTAATTAACGAGGGAAACAAATTTTAAAAATTCTTAGAAGTCGAATTTAATTAATTTATGGGACCTTAGGTCAAAAAATTTGGAGAAGGCGTGAGAGTAAGTGGAAAAAATTTAATTAACGACGGAAATTGATTTTCAAACTTTTGAAGAGCTGAATTTAATTATTTCATACGGCCTAAGGCCTAGGAGATTTGGAAAATGCGTGGGAGTGAGGACAGAAAATAAAATTAACGAGGAAAATTAATTTTAAAAATTTTTAAAAGTTGAATTTAATAATTTTGTACGGCCTACGGTCTAGGACATTTGAACCCTGCGTGCCAGTGAGAATAGAAAATGTAATTAACCAGGGAAATCAATTTTTAAAACTTTTAAAAGTTGAATTCAATTAATTCGTGGGGCCTGAGGCCAGAAAATTTAGAGAAGGCGTGAGAGCGAGTGGAGAAAATTTAATTAACGACGGAAATTGATTTTCAAACTTTTGAAGAGCTGAATTTAATTATTTCATACGGCCTAAGGCCTAGGAGATTCGGAAAATGCGTGGGAGTGAGGACAGAAAATAAAATTAACGAGGAAAATTAATTTTAAAAATTTTTAAAAGTTGAATTTAATAATTTTGTACGGCCTACGGTCTAGGACATTTGAACCGTGCGTGCCAGTGAGAATAGAAAATGTAATTAACCAGGGAAATCAATTTTTAAAACTTTTAAAAGTTGAATTCAATTAATTCGTGGGGCCTGAGGCCAGAAAATTTAGAGAAGGCGTGAGAGCGAGTGGAGAAAATTTAATTAACGACGGAAATTTATTTTAAAATATTTAAAGATCTGAATTTTTTTTTTTTGTACGGCCTAAAGCCTAGGAAATTTAGAAAATGCGTGAGAGTGAGGATAAATAATATAATCAACGAGGAAAATTATTTTTAAAAATTTTTAAGAGTTGAATTAAATTATTTTGTGGGGCCTGATGCCGGAAAAATTAGAGAAGGCGCGAAAGTGAGCGAAGAAAATTCAATCAACGAGGGAAATAAATTAAAAAAATTTTTAAAAGTTGACTTCAATTAATTCGAGGGGCCCAAGGCCTAGAAAATTTTAAAATGCGTGGGAGTGAGTAAAGAAAATATAATTAATCCGGAAAATTAATTTTCAAAATTTTTAAAAGCTGAATTTAATTAATTTGTGCGTCTTAAGGCCTAGGAAATTAAAAAAAAGCGTGGAAGTAAGGATAAATGATATAATTAATGAGAAAAATTAATTATTAAAATTTTTAAAAGTTGAATTGAATTATTTTATGGAGCCTGAGGTCAAAAAATTTAGAGAAGGCGTGAGAGTGATTGGATAAAATTTAATTAACGAGGAAAATTAATTTTTAAAACTTTTAAAAGTTGACTTCAATTATTTCGAGGGGCCCAAGGCCTAGGAAATTTTAAAATGCGTGGGAGTGAGTAAAGAAAATATAATTAACCAGGAAACTTAATTTTTAAAATTTTTAAAAGCTGAATTTAATTAATTTGTGCGTCTTAAGGCCTAGGAAATTAAAAAAAAGCGTGGAAGTAAGGATAAATGATATAATTAATGAGAAAAATTAATTATTAAGATTTTTAAAAGTTGAATTGAATTATTTTATGGAGCCTGAGGTCAAAAAATTTAGAGAAGGCGTGAGAGTGATTGGATAAAATTTAATTAACGAGGAAAATTAATTTTTAAAACTTTTAAAAGTTGACTTCAATTATTTCGAGGGGCCCAAGGCCTAGGAAATTTTAAAATGCGTGGGAGTGAGTAAAGAAAATATAATTAACCAGGAAACTTAATTTTTAAAATTTTTAAAAGCTGAATTTAATTAATTTATGAGTCCCAGGCCAAAAAATTCAGAGAAGGCGTGAGAGTGAGTGGAAAAAATTTAATTAACGGCCGAAATAGATTTTAAAATTTATATAAGTTGAATTTCATTATTCCGTACAGCCTAAGGCCTGGAAAATTTGACAAATATGTAGGAGTGATGACAGAAAATATAATTAACGAGGACAATTAATTTTTAAGAGTTGAATTAAATTATTTTATGGGGCTTAAGGTTAAAAAATTTAGAGAAGTCGTGAGAGTGAGTGGTGAAAATTTAATCAACGCGGGAAATTGATTTTAAAAATTTTAAAAAGTTGAATTTAATAATTTTGTACGGCCTAAGGCCTAGGAAATTTAGAGAAGGCGTGAGAGTGAGTGGAGAAAATTTAAGTAACGAGGGAAATAAATTTTAAAATATTTAAAGAGCTGAATTCATTTTTTTTGTACGGCCTAAGGCCTAGGAAATTTAGAAAATGCGTGAGAATGAGGATACATAATATCATCAACGACGAAAATTATTTTTAAAAATTTTTAAGAGTTGAATTGAATTATTTTGTGGGGCTTAAGGTTAAAAAATTTAGAAAAGGCGTGAGAGTGAGTGGTGAGAATTTAATTAACGAGGGAAATTGATTTTAAAAATTTTAAAAAGTTGAATTTACTAATTTTGTACGGCCTAAGGCCTAGGAAATTTAGAGAAGGCGTGAGAGTGAGAATAAATAATATAATCAACGAGGAAAATTATTTTTAAAAATTTTCAAACTTGAATTGAATTATTTTGTGGGGCCTGATGCCGGAAAAATTAGAGAAGGCGCGAAAGTGAGTGAAGAAAATTTAATCAACGAGGGAAATAAATTTAAAAAATTTTTAAAAGTTGACTTCAATTATTTCGAGGGGCTCAAGGCCTAGAAAATTTTACAATGCGTGAGAGTGAGTAAAGAAAATATAATTAACCAGGAAAATTAATTTTTAAAATTTTTAAAAGCTGAATTTAATTAATTTGTACGGCCTAAGGCCTAGGAAATTCAAAAAAAGCGTGGGAGTGAGAATAAATGATATAATTAATGAGGAAAATCGATTATTAAAATTTTTAAGAGTTGAATTTACTAATTTTGTACGGCCTTAGGCCTAGGAAATTCAGAGAAGGCGTGAAAGTGAGTGGAGAAAATTTAAGTAACGAGGGAAATAAATTTTAAAATTTCTTAAGAGTTGAATTTAATTAATTTATTGGGACTTAGGTCAATAAATTTAGAGAAGGCGTGAGAGTAAGTGGAAAAAATTTAATTAACGACGGAAATTGATTTTCAAATTTTTAAAGAGCTGAATTTAATTATTTTATACGGCCTAAGGCCTAGGAGATTTGGAAAATGCGTGGGAAAGAAGACAGAAAATAAAATTAACGACGAAAATTAATTTTTGAAATTTTCAAAAGTTGACTTTAATTAATTTATGGGACCCAAGGTCAAAAAATTTAGAGAAGGCGTGAAAGTGAGTGGAGAAAATTTAAGTAACGAGGGAAATAAATTTTAAAATTTCTTAAGAGTTGAATTTAATTAATTTATTGGGACTTAGGTCGATAAATTTAGAGAAGGCGTGAGAGTAAGTGGAAAAAATTTAATTAACGACGGAAATTGATTTTCAAATTTTTAAAGAGCTGAATTTAATTATTTTATACGGCCTAAGGCCTAGGAGATTTGGAAAATGCGTGGGAAAGAAGACAGAAAATAAAATTAACGACGAAAATTAATTTTTGAAATTTTCAAAAGTTGACTTTAATTTATTTATGGGACCCAAGGTCAAAAAATTTAGAGAAGGCGTGAGAGTGAGTGGAGAAAATTTAATTAACGAGGGAAACAAATTTTAAAAATTCTTAGAAGTCGAATTTAATTAATTTATGGGACCTTAGGTCAAAAAATTTGGAGAAGGCGTTAGAGTAAGTGGAAAAAATTTAATTAACGACGGAAATTGATTTTCAAATTTTTGAAGAGCTGAATTTAATTATTTCATACGGTCTAAGGCCTAGGAGATTTGGAAAATGCGTGGGAGTGAGGATAAATAATATAATCAACGAGGAAAATTATTTTTAAAAATTTTTAAGAGTTGAATTGAATTATTTTGTGGGGCCTGATGCCGGAAAAATTAGAGAAGGCGCGAAAGTGAGCGAAGAAAATTCAATCAACGAGGGAAATAAATTAAAAAAATTTTTAAAAGTTGACTTCAATTAATTCGAGGGGCCCAAGGCCTAGAAAATTTTAAAATGCGTGGGAGTGAGTAAAGAAAATATAATTAATCCGGAAAATTAATTTTCAAAATTTTTAAAAGCTGAATTTAATTAATTTGTGCGTCTTAAGGCCTAGGAAATTAAAAAAAAGCGTGGAAGTAAGGATAAATGATATAATTAATGAGAAAAATTAATTATTAAAATTTTTAAAAGTTGAATTGAATTATTTTATGGAGCCTGAGGTCAAAAAATTTAGAGAAGGCGTGAGAGTGATTGGATAAAATTTAATTAACGAGGAAAATTAATTTTTAAAACTTTTAAAAGTTGACTTCAATTATTTCGAGGGGCCCAAGGCCTAGGAAATTTTAAAATGCGTGGGAGTGAGTAAAGAAAATATAATTAACCAGGAAACTTAATTTTTAAAATTTTTAAAAGCTTAATTTAATTAATTTGTGCGTCTTAAGGCCTAGGAAATTAAAAAAAAGCGTGGAAGTAAGGATAAATGATATAATTAATGAGAAAAATTAATTATTAAAATTTTTAAAAGTTGAATTGAATTATTTTATGGAGCCTGAGGTCAAAAAATTTAGAGAAGGCGTGAGAGTGATTGGATAAAATTTAATTAACGAGGAAAATTAATTTTTAAAACTTTTAAAAGTTGACTTCAATTATTTCGAGGGGCCCAAGGCCTAGGAAATTTTAAAATGCGTGGGAGTGAGTAAAGAAAATATAATTAACCAGGAAACTTAATTTTTAAAATTTTTAAAAGCTGAATTTAATTAATTTATGAGTCCCAGGCCAAAAAATTCAGAGAAGGCGTGAGAGTGAGTGGAAAAAATTTAATTAACGGCCGAAATAGATTTTAAAATTTATATAAGTTGAATTTCATTATTCCGTACAGCCTAAGGCCTGGAAAATTTGACAAATATGTAGGAGTGATGACAGAAAATATAATTAACGAGGACAATTAATTTTTAAGAGTTGAATTGAATTATTTT
Source organism: Microplitis mediator (assembly GCF_029852145.1). Classification (NCBI taxonomy): domain Eukaryota; kingdom Metazoa; phylum Arthropoda; class Insecta; order Hymenoptera; family Braconidae; genus Microplitis; species Microplitis mediator. The sequence goes on along the minus strand of NC_079973.1, from coordinate 14,968,640 downwards.
ATGGGGCTTAAGGTTAAAAAATTTAGAGAAGTCGTGAGAGTGAGTGGTGAAAATTTAATCAACGCGGGAAATTGACTTTAAAAATTTTAAAAAGTTGAATTTAATAATTTTGTACGGCCTAAGGCCTAGGAAATTTAGAGAAGGCGTGAGAGTGAGTGGAGAAAATTTAAGTAACGAGGGAAATAAATTTTAAAATATTTAACGAGCTGAATTCATTTTTTTTGTACGGCCTAAGGCCTAGGAAATTTAGAAAATGCGTGAGAATGAGGATACATAATATAATCAACGAGGAAAATTATTTTTAAAAATTTTTAAGAGTTGAATTGAATTATTTTGTGGGGCTTAAGGTTAAAAAATTTAGAAAAGGCGTGAGAGTGAGTGGTGAGAATTTAATTAACGAGGGAAATTGATTTTAAAAATTTTAAAAAGTTGAATTTACTAATTTTGTACGGCCTAAGGCCTAGGAAATTTAGAGAAGGCGTGAGAGTGAGAATAAATAATATAATCAACGAGGAAAATTATTTTTAAAAATTTTCAAACTTGAATTGAATTATTTTGTGGGGCCTGATGCCGGAAAAATTAGAGAAGGCGCGAAAGTGAGTGAAGAAAATTTAATCAACGAGGGAAATAAATTTAAAAAATTTTTAAAAGTTGACTTCAATTATTTCGAGGGGCTCAAGGCCTAGAAAATTTTACAATGCGTGAGAGTGAGTAAAGAAAATATAATTAACCAGGAAAATTAATTTTTAAAATTTTTAAAAGCTGAATTTAATTAATTTGTACGGCCTAAGGCCTAGGAAATTCAAAAAAAGCGTGGGAGTGAGAATAAATGATATAATTAATGAGGAAAATCGATTATTAAAATTTTTAAGAGTTGAATTTACTAATTTTGTACGGCCTTAGGCCTAGGAAATTCAGAGAAGGCGTGAAAGTGAGTGGAGAAAATTTAAGTAACGAGGGAAATAAATTTTAAAATTTCTTAAGAGTTGAATTTAATTAATTTATTGGGACTTAGGTCAATAAATTTAGAGAAGGCGTGAGAGTAAGTGGAAAAAATTTAATTAACGACGGAAATTGATTTTCAAATTTTTAAAGAGCTGAATTTAATTATTTTATACGGCCTAAGGCCTAGGAGATTTGGAAAATGCGTGGGAAAGAAGACAGAAAATAAAATTAACGACGAAAATTAATTTTTGAAATTTTCAAAAGTTGACTTTAATTAATTTATGGGACCCAAGGTCAAAAAATTTAGAGAAGGCGTGAAAGTGAGTGGAGAAAATTTAAGTAACGAGGGAAATAAATTTTAAAATTTCTTAAGAGTTGAATTTAATTAATTTATTGGGACTTAGGTCAATAAATTTAGAGAAGGCGTGAGAGTAAGTGGAAAAAATTTAATTAACGACGGAAATTGATTTTCAAATTTTTAAAGAGCTGAATTTAATTATTTTATACGGCCTAAGGCCTAGGAGATTTGGAAAATGCGTGGGAAAGAAGACAGAAAATAAAATTAACGACGAAAATTAATTTTTGAAATTTTCAAAAGTTGACTTTAATTTATTTATGGGACCCAAGGTCAAAAAATTTAGAGAAGGCGTGAGAGTGAGTGGAGAAAATTTAATTAACGAGGGAAACAAATTTTAAAAATTCTTAGAAGTCGAATTTAATTAATTTATGGGACCTTAGGTCAAAAAATTTGGAGAAGGCGTTAGAGTAAGTGGAAAAAATTTAATTAACGACGGAAATTGATTTTCAAATTTTTGAAGAGCTGAATTTAATTATTTCATACGGTCTAAGGCCTAGGAGATTTGGAAAATGCGTGGGAGTGAGGACAAAAAATAAAATTAACGAGGAAAATTAATTTTTAAAATTTTTAAAAGTTGAATTTAATAATTTTGTACGGCCTACGGCCTAGGAAATTTGAAACCTGCGTGCCAGTGAAAATAGAAAATGTAATTAACCAGCGAAATCAATTTTTAAAACTTTCAAAAGTTGAATTCAATTAATTCGTAGGGCCTGAGGCTAGAAAATTTAGAGAAGGCGTGAGAGTGAGTGGAGCAAATTTAAGTAACGACGGAAATTTATTTTAAAATATTCAAAGAGCTGAATTTATTTTTTTTGTACGGCCTAAGGCCTAGGAAATTCAGACAATGCGTGAGAGTGAGGATAAATAATATTATTATTCAGGAAAATTAATTATTCAAATTTTTAAGAGTTGAATTGAATTATTTTATGGGGCCTGAGGTCAAAAAATTTAGAGAAAGCGTGAGAGTGATTGGAGAATATTTAATTAACGAGGAAAATTAATTTTTAAAACTTTTAAAAGTTGACTTCAATTATTTCGAGGGGCCCAAGGCCTAGAAAATTTTAAAATGCGAGGAAGTGAGTGAAGAAAATTTAATTAACGACGGAAATAGATTTTAAAATTCATATAAGTTGAATTTCATTATTCCGTACAGCCTAAGGCCTGGAAAATTTGAAAAATATGTGGGAGTGAAGACAGAAAATATAATTAACGAGATCAATTAATTCTTAAGAGTTGAATTGAATTAGTTTATGGGGCTTAAGGTTAAAAAATTTAAAGAAGGCGTGAGGTGAGTGGTGAAAATTTAATTAACGAGGGATATTGATTTTAAAAATTTTAAAAAGTTGAATTTATTTTTTTGTACGGCCTAAGGCCTAGGAAACTTAGAAAATGCGTGATAGTGAGAATAAATAATATAATCAACGAGGAAAATTATTTTTTAAAATTTTTCATACTTGAATTGAAATATTTCGTGGGGCCTGATGCCGGAAAAATTAGAGAAGGCGCGAAAGTGAGTGAAGAAAATTCAATCAACGAGGGAAATAATTTTAAAAAACTTTTAAAAGTTGACTTCAATTATTTCGAGGGGCCCAAGGCTTAGAAAATTTTAAAATGCGTGGGAGTGAGTATAGAAAATATAATTAACCAGGAAAATCAATTTTTAACATTTTTAAAAGCTGAATTTAATTAATTAATGGGGCTTTAGGTCAAAAAATTCAGAGAAGGCGTGAGAGTAAGTGGAAAAAAAATAAATAACGACGGAAATTGATTTTAAAATTTTTAAAGAGCTAAATTTAAGTATTTTATACGGCCTAAGGCCTCGGAGATTCGGAAAATGCGAGGGAGTGAGGACAGAAAATAAAATTAACGAGGAAAATTAATTTTTGAAATTTTTAAAAGTTGAATTTAATAATTTTGTACGGCCTGAGGCCAGAGAAGGCGTTAGAGTGAGTTGAGAAAATTTAATTAACGACGGAAATTTATTTTAAAATATTAAAGAGCTGAATTTATTTCTTTTGTACGGCCTAAGGCCTAGGAAATTTAGAAAATGCGTGAGAGTGAGGATAAATGATAATCAACGAGGAAAATTATTTTTAAAAATTTTTAAGAGTTGAAATGAATTATTATGTGGGGCTTAAGGTTAAAAAATTTAGCGAAGGCGTGAGAGTGAGTGGTGAAAATTTAATTAACGAGGGACATTGATTTTAAAAATTTTTAAAGTTGAATTTACTAATTTTGTACGGCCTAAGGCCTAGGATATTTAGAGAAGGCGTGAGAGTGAGTGGAGAAAATTTAAGTAACGAGGAAAATAAATTTTTAAATTTCTTAAAAGTTGAATTTAATTAATTTATGGGGCCTCAGGTCAAAAAATTTAGAGAAGGCGTGAGAGTAAGAGGATAAAGTTTAATTAACGACAGAAATTGATTTTAAAATTTTTAAAGAGCTAAATTTAATTATTTTATACTCCCTAAGGCCTAGGAGATTTGGAAAATGCGTGGGAGTAAAGACAGAAAATAAAATTAACGAGGAAAATTAATTATTAAATTTTTTAAGGGTTGAATTTAATTATTTTGTACGGTTTAAGGCCTGGAAAATTTGAAAAATGCCCGGGAGTGAGGAAAGAAAATATAATTAACGAGGAAAATTAATTTTTAAAAGTTTAATTTAATTAATTTATGGGGTTTGAGGCCAGAAAATTCAGAGAAGGTGTGAAAGTAAGAAAAAACAATTTAAGTAACGACGGAAATTGATTTTGAAATTTTTTAAGAGTTGAATTCAATCATTCTGTACGGCCTGAGGCCTAAGATACTTGAATAATGCGTGCGAGTGAAGAGTGAGAATTCAAGTAACGACTTATGTTGATATTATAATTTTCTAAGAATTGAATACGATTATTTCGTGGTTTCTGAGGCCAGAAAACTTTATGAATGCGTGAGAGTGATAATAAAAAATTTATTTACTATTAAAATTTGGTTTGTGACTTTTTAAAGAATAAAATAGAATTATTTTACGAGGCCTGAGTCCAGAACAATAAGATAATGCGTGTGAGTGAGAATATAATATTTATTATTGTATGACATTTATTTTTTTAATTTTTGAAGACCGAAATTCGATTCTTCTATTGGGCCCCAGACCGACTCCATTATAGAGAGGACAAAGGAGCGTGAAAACAAATTTTATAACCATTCACCATAAATTTTAGATTCTTTGATAGTAGATGTTACTAAATTTTTAGGGCCCGTGAATCAATTTTTCATTTTTCTCTACTCTTATGAATATTTATAAGAAATTTTACGATTTTTTATGCATGTTATCACTGTAAATTCGAAAATCCATCTATCTGAACACCTTTTAGTGATTTAAAAGTGCGTTGAGATATCAATAAGATTTCGAAAAAACGCCGTTCAGAAACATTTTTATTCTTTGCATGTGATTTATAAGCAAGTCTTACAATTTTTTGTGCATGTTGTTATCGTAAATTTTAAAATCTATTCATCTGAACACCTTTTAGTAATTTAAAATTGCGGTGAGATATTAATAACATTTCGGAAAAACACCGTTTAGAAAAATTGTATATATTTACAAACAGTTTCTTCATAATGTCATATCAATTATTTGCACCTGGGGAATAGAAATGCTGCCAGTTGTATTCTCGAACTCTTTTTGGTAAATGAAAAATTAGTTTGCAAAATAATTCTATTTTTACTACGCATATTTGTATTTTAAACTTGATTCAAACGATTTGATGACTAAGGATATGGTCGAATATTTTCTTTCAATATTAGAGCTATTCTGAACAAATATTCGCAAACTAGTTATTTCAAATTGGTTGTTTATGTTATACATAATTTTATTACAGTTGAACATAAAATCATGTTGATTTCCCAATAATTGTAGTTGAATAATACAAATAAGCGACGTAGATGTGGCTAATCTACAATTTTTATTTTATAGATAAGATTGACATTACTGTTTAAGTCAAAATTTTGCCGCTGGTGGCGTTTGCTGTCACTGGTACAAGACTGAATTACCAACACCTCACTGTCCAACAGCTTCTTAATGAGCTTGATGAGTACTTGTTATAATTAAAAGAGTATTTTTAATTATTTGCTTGAAATGAGTGCTAAATAGTAAAGATTAGTACAAACACATATTTTTTTTACAACATGTGATGCAGAATAAAGGTAGTTACCGCGTAATTAGCTACCGAGTGGGAATTCCGAGTATCAGAGGGCGCGTCGATAGCAGCACCTCTGATAGAGTAGAGCGCGAAGTTACCAAATGTTCTAGTGGAACTTTTGATAATTACGCAACACCACTGAAAAATATCACACGGTTATATATAATCTTACATAATTATATATGGTTATATGTAATCAACAAGCAAACTCCCAATTCTACAATAGGTATTGTGTTTTACTACAACTTGATTTTTAGAATACCTCGTCATTTTACTATATTCTGCTTTCAATTTTTTGATTAAAAAATACAATTCATTTTCCTTTTTAACGAAAAACTTTCTTGAATAAAATGTCTCTCATACTGAGAAATAAAAACACTGTAAGCAATTAAAATTTTTTCAATTTAAGTATGAAAATATATCGACTTGAAAAAAAATTATCAGATAATTGTAAATTGTATTTGTAATCAATACTAAAAATTTGAATTATTTTATAATATAAAAATTAGGGTGTGCCGGAAAACAACATTTTTAACTTCCCGCTAAGAAAATCGATGATTTTCGAAAAATTCGGAAAGTTATTGTTTTCACCCCGATTTTCAAAAATCGAGTTTTCATCAGATGTCGACGTTTTGAAGTCCTAGGAAGCTATTCTAACTATTTTCGGAATGATGTCCGAGTGTGTGTATGTGTGTGTGTGTGTAAACTCTTTGTAACTTTTTAACTGATGAACCGATTTACACTGGTCACAAAAATTAACGGATAGAAAAAAAATCCGAAATTTTTAGGTGATTTTCAACATGCGGTAACTCGGTGAAAATGGTCGTATAAGAAAACTGAAAAAAGCAAATTGTAGTCTCAAGTTTCTAGTTTTCAGATCTGGACCTCAAAATTTTTCATTATGTACGGTTCTGGAGTAATCATAGGACAACCAACAAAAAAAAAATTTCAAAATTTTTGCTGGTCTTTCAATACCTCTATGGGCGTCAATAAACTTTTTTGAATAATCCGACCATATGACTTTTCTAGAAAATTTTATGCCCTTCAATTTGGCGCCCTGGAAAAGCCTCTACGACGATTTGGCGCCGAGTTATCATTGATCAAAGCAAAAAAGTCTATTTTAATAACGGATGAATAAAGGATATCTTCGTCTTTTTTTCAACCTCGGTGTCCTGAAAAAACCCTGATAATTCCAAATCGTTGCGATTTTTCTTTCTTAGTGCCCCGAAGCTTTAAATTTATCGATTTTGTCAAAAATCACCATAATTGGTAGTTTTTCGGTTTTTGTTCATTTTCTCGATTTGAAAATGTTTTTATTACCGATAACCTTTATTTTCTTGATCAAAAAGATTGATTGTCGAAAAAAATTGAAAAAAAAAAAAAATTTTTTTTTTTTGTTGTATCCACAATGATTTATCATTGTCAAAAAAAATTCCTCAAATTTTTTTTTACCGCTGTAACTGCATCTGCTTTAAATGTCAACTTAACAAACATACGCTCTGGGTAACGCTAATGCCGGTAATAAAAAAAATGTGAGGAATTTTTTTTTACAATGATAAATCATAGCAAATACAACAAAAAAAAATTTTGTCGAAATTTTTTTTTTTCAATTTTTTTCGACCATCAATCTTTTTGATCAAGGAAATGAAGGTTATCGGTGAAAAAAACATTTTCAAATCGAGAAAATGAACAAAAACCGAGAAACTACCAATTATGGTGATTTTTGACTAAATCGATAAATTTAAAGCTTCGGGGTACTAAGAAAGAAAAATCGCAACGATTTGAAATTATCAGGGTTTTTTCAGGACACTTTGAGGTTGAAAAAAAGACGAAGATATCCTTTGTTCATCCGTTATATCCAAAGCTATAGCAAGATATCCGAATATCCTTAAATATGTGAATTTTGACCTGTTTTTTACTAAACAATATAGCCTTGAAAAAAATTTTTCTATCAAATGCTACTAATTTTGCTTTATAGAAAATGTTTTCCAGTTTTCAAAACCTTGCTTCCATTCTCTATACGACAAATACATCCGGAGTTATTGATTATCAAAGCCAAAATGGACTTTTTTGCTTTGATCAATGATAACTCGGCGCTAAATCGTCGTAGAGACTTTTTCAGGCCACCAAATTAAGGGGCATAAAATTTCCTCGAAAATTCATACGGTAATTTGGAAAAAAAATATGTTATAAGACTTTGCCAAGTATTCGCCGCTGTATAATTGTATGGCATTTGACTAAAAATAACAATTGTTTCTGACGCCAACTCGTACTAGTATGAGTAATCGGCTGCTCAGAAAGTGAGCAAACAAAAGCATACGATTTTATATGTTAACGTACATAAAACAAAAAATACTGAATATAACGGAACAGACTCAATAAAATTGAGTTAAAATATAAGTTATAAAATTAGTTTTTCTAAAGTTAGAAAATCGTTTTTTCGCCACCTGAAAAGTCGAAAAAACCAAGATTTTAGAAAAATCTCCGAATTGATAAATATTGACTTTACGCACCGAAATAAGCGTTTTGAGCTTGATCCGACTCATTTCCAATAAAGAGGACAAAAGTTAGACAATCGTGTTTTCGCCACCTGAGAAGTAGAAAACACCGAGTTTTTAGAAGAATGAGAAGTAGAAAACACCGAGTTTTTAAAAGCATCACCGAATCGATAACATCGTCTTTTAGCACCGAAATAGGCGTTTTGAGATCAATCCGACTTTTTTCCGATGATAAAGACAAAAGTTAGAAAATCGTGTTTTCGCCACCTAAAAAGTCGAAAAAACGAAGTTTTTAGAAAAATCTCCAAATTGGTAAATAACGTCTCGACGCACCAAAATAAGCGTTTTGAGCATGGTCCGATTCATTTCTGATGATTAGAACAAAAGTTAGAAAATCTTGTTTTTGCGACCTAGAAAGTCGAAAAAACCAACTTTTTAGAAAAATCTCCAAATCAGTATGTATCGTCTTCACACATCGAAAGAAGCGTTCTGAGCTTGGTCCGACTCATTTCTGATAATTAGGACAAAAGTTAGAAAATCGTGTTTTTGCGACCTGAAAAGTCAAAATAACTAACATTTTAGAAAAATCTCGAAATCAGTACATATCCTCTCTACACATCGAAATAAGCGTTTGCAGCTTGGTCCTACTCATTTCTGATAATTAGGACAAAAGTTAGAAAATCTTGTCTTCGCGACCTAGAAAGTCGAAAGAACCAACTTTTTAGATAAATATCCGAATTGGTAAATATATATTATGCGCATCAAAATAAGACTTCTGAGCTTGGTCCGACTCATTTCTGATAATTAGGACGAAAGTTAGTCAATCGTGTTTTCGCCACCTAAAAAGTAGAAAACACAGAGTTTTTAAAAGTAGCTCCGAATCGATAAACATCGTCTTGCACCGAAATAGGTTGAAATCAATCCGACTCATTTCCGATGATAAGGACAAAAATAATAGAATCGTGTTTTCGCCACCTAAAAAGTCGAAAAAACGAAGTTGTTAGAAAAATCTCCAAATTGGTAAATAACGTCTCGATGCACCAAAATAAGCGTTTTGAGCATGGTCCGACTTATTTCTGATAATTAGGACAAAAGTTAGATAATCGTGTTTTTGCGACCTGAAAAGTCAAAAAAACCAAAATTTTAGAAAAATTTCCAAATCAGTAAATATTCTTCCTATGCATCAAAATAAGCCTTCTGAACTCGGTCCGACTCATTTCTGATAATTAGGACAATAGTTAGAAAACCGTGTTTTCGCGACCTAGAGAGTCGAAAAAGCCAACTTTTTAGATAAATCTCCGAATTGGGAAATATCGTTTCAATGGATCGAAATAGGCGTTCTCAGCTTGGTCCGACTCATTTCTGATATCTAGAACAAAAGTTAGTCAATCGTGTTTTCGCCACCTAAAAAGTAGAAAACACCGAGTTTTTAAAAGCATCACCGAATCGATAACATCGTCTTTTAGCACCGAAATAGGCGTTTTGAGATCAATCCGACTTTTTTCCGATGATAAAGACAAAAGTAATAAAATCGTGTTTTCGCCACCTGAAAAGTCGAAAAAACGAAGTTTTTAGAAAAATCTCCAAATTTGTGAATAACGGCTCGACGCACCAAAATAAGCGTTCTAAGCATGGTCCGACTCATTTCTGATAATTAGGACAAAAGTTAGATGATCGTGTTTTCGCGACGTGAAAGGTCAAAAAATACAAACTTTTTCGAAAAATGTCCGAATCGCTAAATATCGTTTCTATACATCGAAAAAAGCGTTCTCAGCTTGGTCCGACTCATTTCTGATAATTAGGACAAAAGTTAGAGAATCGTGTTTTTGCCACCAGTAAAGTCGAAAAAACCTACATTTTAGAAAAATCTCCAAATCAGTACATATTCTCTCTATGCATCGGAATAAGCCTTTTGAGCTTGGTCCGACTCATTTCTGATAATTAGGACAAAAGTTAGAAAATCGTGTTTTTGCCACCTGAAAAGTCGAATAAACCGACTTTTTCGAAATACCTCCGAATCGCTAAATATCGTTTTTATGGATCGGAATAAGCGTTCTGAGCTTGGTCCGACTCATTTCTGATCAAAAAGACAAAAGTTAGAAAATCGTGTTTTTGTCACCTGTAAAGTCGAAAAAACCAACATTTTAGAAAAATCTCCAAATCAGTACATATTCTCTCTATGCATCGGAATAAGCGTTCTGAGCTTGGTCCGACTCATTTCTGATAATTAGGACAAAAGTTAGAAAATCGTGTTTTTGCGACCTGAAAAGTCGAAAAAACCAACATCTTAGAAAAATCTCCAAATCAGTACCAATCCTTTCTATTCATCGAAATAAGCGTTCTGAGCTTGGTCCGACTCATTTCTGATAACAATGACAAAAGTTTGAAAATCGTGTTTTTGCCACCTGAAAAGTCGAATAAACCGACTTTTTCGAAATACCTCCGAATCGCTAAATATCGTTTTTATGGATCGGAATAAGCGTTCTGAGCTTGGTCCGACTCATTTCTGATCAAAAAGACAAAAGTTAGAAAATCGTGTTTTTGTCACCTGTAAAGTCGAAAAAACCAACATTTTAGAAAAATCTCCAAATCAGTACAAATCCTCTCTATGCATCAAAATAAGCCTTTTGAGCTTGGTCCGACTCATTTCTGATAATTAGGACAAAAGTTAGAAAATCGTGTAATCGCGACCTAGAAAGTCGAAAAAACCAACATTTTCGAAAAATCTCCAAATCAGTCCATATCCTCTCTATATCGAAATAAGCGTTCTCATCTTAGTCCGACTCATTTCTGATAATAGAGACAAAAGTTAGAAAATCGTGTTTTTGTCACCTGTAAAGTCGAAAAAACCAAAATTTTAGAAAAATCTCCAAATCAGTACATATCCTCTCTATGCATCGAAATAAGCGTTCTGAGCTTCGTCCGACTCATTTCTGATAATTAGGACAAAAGTTAGAAAATATTGATTTCGCCACCTAAAAAGTAGAAAACACCGAGTTTTTAAAAGCATCTCCGAATCGTTAAACATCGTCTTTTACCACCGAAATAGGCGTTATGAGATCAATCCGACTTATTTCCGATGATAAAGACAAAAGTAATAAAATCGTGTTTTCGCTACCTGAACAGTCAAAAAAACCAACATTTTAGAAAATTCTCTAAATCAGTATATATCGTCTCTACACAGCTAAATAAGCGTTCTGAGCTTGGTCCGACTCATTTCTGATAATTAGGACAAAAGTTAGAAAATCGTGTTTTTGCGACCTGAAAAGTCGAAAAAACCAACATTTTCGAAAAATCTCCAAATCAGTCCATATCCTCTCTATATCGAAATAAGCGTTCTCAGCTTAGTCCGACTCATTTCTGATAATTAGGACATAAGTTAGAAAATCGTGGTTCTGCCACATGAAAAGTCGAACAAACCAACATTTTAGAAAAATCTCCAAATCCGTACATATCGTCTTTATGCATCGAAATAAGCGTTCTAGCTTGGTCCGACTCGTTTCTGATAATTGGGACAAAAGTTGGAAAATCGTGTTTTTGCCACCTGAAAAGTCGAATAAACCGACTTTTTCGAAATACCTCCGAATCGCTAAATATCGTTTTTATGGATCGAAATAAGCGTTCTGAGCTTGGTCCGACTCATTTCTGATAATAGAGACAAAAGTTAGAAAATCGTGTTTTTGTCACCTGTAAAGTCGAAAACACCGAGTTTTTAAAAGCATCTCCGAATCGATAAACATATTCTTTTAGCACCGAAATAGGCGTTATGAGATTAATCCGACTTATTTCCGATGATAAAGACAAAAGTAAAAAGGCCATTCGGCAGCCGAAATGGAAGTAGATTTCTCATTGTTTAATTTTTTTCACTGTTCAAATGAAAGCTAATGATAAAATGAAATTTTTTTCTACATTTTCTTAAAAATTCTCGAGATGATAAAACAAAAAAAATCAAAAAATTATAAGTATAATGCCAAAAATTGATGCTAACTAAATGAGCTTCAGAAGAATTTTTGATGATAATGCACTACATGTTTTGATTTAACGTTATTTAAAGATTCGTATGCATATATTCAAACTATCGGACCAATGGTATTCCGGACCCTATTCGAAAAATGATAGATTATGGTTTTAATGCTCGAGAATTCTACCATAAGGACAAAGGCGATAATTTGCTTTTAATAAAATCTACGAATAAAATATTATAAGATTAAAAATTGATTGTGATACATCAAAGTGTCATACTTGAAATTAGTACTAATATTTGAAATAAAAAGCCTATTAGAATATCAAACGACGAGTAGATATAGTGAATATTATCATCATAACTAATGTAAATCTTGTGATTGATATATCATATCATTTATACACTGTCGATAGAACCAAATTGTATATACCCACTGAATTGAGATGTTTAGATTTTATAAGTGTCACACTGCGATAATATGAATTTAAGTAGTTCCATGAATGTACTAAGAAGTAGGAGAACTAATGCAATAGCAAAATTTCATTGAATGAATGGTAAAATAAGTAATTTCAGTGGTCTAGGCATATATATATCGGCATGAAATTTCAAGCTTATTCGAAGAGCTTTCAGATGAATTCGATATAAAGTCAATAAGTTATCACACTCAAAAGATATTAAAGGAAGAATAAGTAAAAATATGAATTTTGGGCATTTTGAAAATTTTGGAATGCTATAACTTCTAAACTAATTGACCGATCGAGCTCATTTTTCGAACTCGATCAAGGTAATCACCCAAAAAATACGTATACTTAGTTTTAAAGCGATCGGTTTAAAATTGTGGCAATAATCGAAGTGACAACCTGCATAAAATTAGTTTTTATAATATTTTGTAAATTTTCAAAATCATTTATCTATTAGAAAAAGTGAACAAATCAATAAGGTGCATAGTGAAAATTGAAGGCAATCGATCGAGCTTTCAGATAGGACAAACGAAAATAAGCTATCTCTTTCCGTTTAGAAGTTACATCCAGTTAAAGCGGCAAACAAATTTTTTTTTGAAAATTTTACAAAATTTCAATTAACCATAACTTCTAAACTTATTGGCCGAATTGGCTCATCTTCGAACTCATCCAAGGTAATCGTCTATAGAATAAGTATACTGAGTTTCATTAAGATCGGTGTAGAATTGTGGACGCTATCGTTGGAGAACGGCGCGTTATATTATATATATATATATATATATATATAAATACATATATAAACTTTTGAACCAAATGTATTTTCTGACTCAGTTCGTCGAGCTGAGTTGAGATATAGCAAAATTTTTCGAAAATTCCGTTATGAGGACAAATACAATAGTTAGATTTCTATGAAATCTACTAAAAATTTCATTGAATGAATGGTAAAATAAGTAATTTCAGTGGTCTAGGCATATATATAGGCATGAAAATTAAAGCTTATTTGAAGAGCTTTTAGATGAATTTTATAGAGAGTCGATAAGTTATAGCATTCAAAAAATATCTAAGAAAGAATAAGTAAAAATATGAATTTTTGACATTTTGAAAATTTTGGAATGCTATAACTTCTAAACTAATTGACCGATCGAGCTCATTTTTCGAACTCGATCAAGGTAATCACCCAAAAAATACGTATACTTAGTTTTAAAGCGATCGGTTTAAAATTGTGGCAATAATCGAAGTGACAACCTGCATAAAATTAGTTTTTATAATATTTTGTAAATTTTCAAAATCATTTATCTATTAGAAAAAGTGAACAAATCAATAAGGTGCATAGTGAAAATTGAAGGCAATCGATCGAGCTTTCAGATAGGACAAACGAAAATAAGCTATCTCTTTCCGTTTAGAAGTTACATCCAGTTAAAGCGGCAAACAAATTTTTTTTTGAAAATTTTACAAAATTTCAATTAACCATAACTTCTAAACTTATTGGCCGAATTGGCTCATCTTCGAACTCATCCAAGGTAATCGTCTATAGAATAAGTATACTGAGTTTCATTAAGATCGGTGTAGAATTGTGGACGCTATCGTTGGAGAACGGCGCGTTATATTATATATATATATATATATATATATATATATATATATAAATACATATATAAACTTTTGAACCAAATGTATTTTCTGACTCAGTTCGTCGAGCTGAGTTGAGATATAGCAAAATTTTTCGAAAATTCCGTTATGAGGACAAATACAATAGTTAGATTTCTATGAAATCTACTAATAAAATCGTGTTTTCGCTACCTGAAAAGTCGAAAAAACCAACATTTTAGAAAAATCTCCAAATCAGTATATATCGTCTCTACACAGCTAAATAAGTGTTCTGAGCTTGGTCCGACTCATTTCTGATAATTAGGACAAAAGTTAGAAAATCGTGTTTTTGCGACCTGAAAAGTCGAAAAAACCAACATCTTAGAAAAATCTCCAAATCAGTACCAATCCTTTCTATGCATCGAAATAAGCGTTCTGAGCTTGGTCCGACTCATTTCTGATGATAAAGACAAAAGTTAGAAAATCGTGTCTTTGTCACCTGTAAAGTCAAAAAAACCAACATTTTAGAAAAATCTCCAAATCAGTACATATCCTCTCTACGCATCGAAATAAGCGTTCTGAGCTTGGTCCGACTCATTTCTGATAATTAGGACAAAAGTTAGAAAATCGTGATTTCGCCACCTAAAAAGTAGAAAACACCGAGTTTTTAAAAGCATCTCCGAATCGATAAACATATTCTTTTAGCACCGAAATAGGCGTTATGAGATCAATCCGACTTATTTCCGATGATAAAGACAAAAGTAATAAAATCGTGTTTTCGCTACCTGAAAAGTCGAAAAAACCAACATTTTAGAAAAATCTCCGAATCAGTACATATCGTCTCTATGCATCAAAATAGGCATTCTAAGCTTAGTCCGACTCATTTCTGATAATTAGGACAAAAGTTAGAAAATCGTGGTTCTGCCACCTGAAAAGTCGAAGAAACCAACATTTTAGAAAAATCTCCAAATCCGTACATATCGTCTTCATGCATCCAAATAAGCGTTCTAAGCTTGGTCCGACTCATTTCTGATAATTAGGACAAAAGTCAGAAAATCGTGTTTTTGCCAACGGAAAAGTCGAATAAACCGACTTTTTCGAAATACCTCCGAATCGCTAAATATCGTTTTTATGGATCGAAATAAGCGTTCTGAGCTTGGTCCGACTCATTTCTGATAATAGAGACAAAAGTTAGAATATCGTGGTTCTGCCACCTGAAAAGTCAAAAAAACCAACATTTTAGAAAAATCTCCAAATCAGTACATATCCTCTCTATGCATCGAAATAAGCGTTCTAAGCTTGGTCCGACTCATTTCTGATAATTAGGACAAAAGTTGGAAAATCGTGTTTTTGCCACCTGAAAAGTCGAATAAACCGACTTTTTCGAAATACCTCCGAATCGCTAAATATCGTTTTTATGGTTCGAAATAAGCGTTCTGAGCTTGGTCCGACTCATTTCTGATAATAAAGACAAAAGTTAGAAAATCGTGTTTTTGTCACCTGTAAAGTCAAAAAAACCAACATTTTAGAAAAATCTCCAAATCAGTACAAATCTTCTCTATGCATTAAAATAAGCGTTCTGAGCTTGGTCCGACTCATTTCTAATAATTAGGACAAAAGTCGGAAATTCGTGTTTTCGCGACCTAAAAAGTCGAAAAAACCATCATTTTAGAAAAATCTCCGAATCGCTAAATATCGTTTTTATGGATCGAAATAAGCGTTCTGAGCTTGGTCCGACTCATTTCTGATAATAAAGACAAGAGTTAGAAAATCGTGTTTTTGTCACCTGTAAAGTCAAAAAAACCAACATTTTAGAAAAATCTCCAAATCAGTACATATCCTCTCTATGCATCGAAATAAGCGTTCTGAGCTTGGTCCCACTCATTTCTGATAATTAGGACAAAAGTTAGAAAATCGTGATTTCGCCACCTAAAAAGTAGAAAACACCGAGTTTTTAAAAGCATCTACGAATCGATAAACATATTCTTTTAGCACCGAAATAGGCGTTATGAGATCAATCCGACTTATTTCCGATGATAAAGACAAAAGTAATAAAATCGTGTTTTCGCTACCTGAAAAGTCGAAAAAACCAACATTTTAGAAAAATCTCCAAATCAGTATATATCGTCTCTACACAGCTAAATAAGTGTTCTGAGCTTGGTCCGACTCATTTCTGATAATTAGGACAAAAGTTAGAAAATCGTGTTTTTGCGACCTGAAAAGTCGAAAAAACCAACATTTTCGAAAAATCTCCAAATCAGTCCATATCCTCTCTATATCGAAATAAGCGTTCTCAGCTTAGTCCGACTCATTTCTGATAATTAGGACATAAGTTAGAAAATCGTGGTTCTGCCACATGAAAAGTCGAACAAACCAACATTTTAGAAAAATCTCCAAATCCGTACATATCGTCTTTATGCATCGAAATAAGCGTTCTAAGCTTGGTCCGACTCGTTTCTGATAATTAGGACAAAAGTTGGAAAATCGTGTTTTTGCCACCTGAAAAGTCGAATAAACCGACTTTTTCGAAATACCTCCGAATCGCTAAATATCGTTTTTATGGATCGAAATAAGCGTTCTGAGCTTGGTCCGACTCATTTCTGATAATAGAGACAAAAGTTAGAAAATCGTGTTTTTGTCACCTGTAAAGTCGAAAACACCGAGTTTTTAAAAGCATCTCCGAATCGATAAACATATTTTTTTAGCACCGAAATAGGCGTTATGAGATTAATCCGACTTATTTCCGATGATAAAGACAAAAGTAATAAAATCGTGTTTTCGCTACCTGAAAAGTCGAAAAAACCAACATTTTAGAAAAATCTCCAAATCAGTATATATCGTCTCTACACAGCTAAATAAGTGTTCTGAGCTTGGTCCGACTCATTTCTGATAATTAGGACAAAAGTTAGAAAATCGTGTTTTTGCGACCTGAAAAGTCGAAAAAACCAACATCTTAGAAAAATCTCCAAATCAGTACCAATCCTTTCTATGCATCGAAATAAGCGTTCTGAGCTTGGTCCGACTCATTTCTGATGATAAAGACAAAAGTTAGAAAATCGTGTCTTTGTCACCTGTAAAGTCAAAAAAACCAACATTTTAGAAAAATCTCCAAATCAGTACATATCCTCTCTATGCATCGAAATAAGCGTTCTGAGCTTGGTCCGACTCATTTCTGATAATTAGGACAAAAGTTAGAAAATCGTGATTTCGCCACCTAAAAAGTAGAAAACACCGAGTTTTTAAAAGCATCTCCGAATCGATAAACATATTCTTTTAGCACCGAAATAGGCGTTATGAGATCAATCCGACTTATTTCCGATGATAAAGACAAAAGTAATAAAATCGTGTTTTCGCTACCTGAAAAGTCGAAAAAACCAACATTTTAGAAAAATCTCCAAATCAGTATATATCGTCTCTACACAGCTAAATAAGTGTTCTGAGCTTGGTCCGACTCATTTCTGATAATTAGGACAAAAGTTAGAAAATCGTGTTTTTGCGACCTGAAAAGTCGAAAAAACCAACATCTTAGAAAAATCTCCAAATCAGTACCAATCCTTTCTATGCATCGAAATAAGCGTTCTGAGCTTGGTCCGACTCATTTCTGATGATAAAGACAAAAGTTAGAAAATCGTGTCTTTGTCACCTGTAAAGTCAAAAAAACCAACATTTTAGAAAAATCTCCAAATCAGTACATATCCTCTCTATGCATCGAAATAAGCGTTCTGAGCTTGGTCCGACTCATTTCTGATAATTAGGACAAAAGTTAGAAAATCGTGATTTCGCCACCTAAAAAGTAGAAAACACCGAGTTTTTAAAAGCATCTCCGAATCGATAAACATATTCTTTTAGCACCGAAATAGGCGTTATGAGATCAATCCGACTTATTTCCAATGATAAAGACAAAAGTAATAAAATCGTGTTTTCGCTACCTGAAAAGTCGAAAAAACCAACATTTTAGAAAAATCTCCGAATCAGTACATATCGTCTCTATGCATCAAAATAGGCATTCTAAGCTTAGTCCGACTCATTTCTGATAATTAGGACAAAAGTTAGAAAATCGTGGTTCTGCCACCTGAAAAGTCGAAGAAACCAACATTTTAGAAAAATCTCCAAATCCGTACATATCGTCTTCATGCATCCAAATAAGCGTTCTAAGCTTGGTCCGACTCATTTCTGATAATTAGGACAAAAGTCAGAAAATCGTGTTTTTGCCAACGGAAAAGTCGAATAAACCGACTTTTTCGAAATACCTCCGAATCGCTAAATATCGTTTTTATGGATCGAAATAAGCGTTCTGAGCTTGGTCCGACTCATTTCTGATAATAGAGACAAAAGTTAGAATATCGTGGTTCTGCCACCTGAAAAGTCAAAAAAACCAACATTTTAGAAAAATCTCCAAATCAGTACATATCCTCTCTATGCATCGAAATAAGCGTTCTAAGCTTGGTCCGACTCATTTCTGATAATTAGGACAAAAGTTGGAAAATCGTGTTTTTGCCACCTGAAAAGTCGAATAAACCGACTTTTTCGAAATACCTCCGAATCGCTAAATATCGTTTTTATGGTTCGAAATAAGCGTTCTGAGCTTGGTCCGACTCATTTCTGATAATAAAGACAAAAGTTAGAAAATCGTGTTTTTGTCACCTGTAAAGTCAAAAAAACCAACATTTTAGAAAAATCTCCAAATCAGTACAAATCTTCTCTATGCATTAAAATAAGCGTTCTGAGCTTGGTCCGACTCATTTCTAATAATTAGGACAAAAGTCGGAAATTCGTGTTTTCGCGACCTAAAAAGTCGAAAAAACCATCATTTTAGAAAAATCTCCGAATCGCTAAATATCGTTTTTATGGATCGAAATAAGCGTTCTGAGCTTGGTCCGACTCATTTCTGATAATAAAGACAAGAGTTAGAAAATCGTGTTTTTGTCACCTGTAAAGTCAAAAAAACCAACATTTTAGAAAAATCTCCAAATCAGTACATATCCTCTCTATGCATCGAAATAAGCGTTCTGAGCTTGGTCCCACTCATTTCTGATAATTAGGACAAAAGTTAGAAAATCGTGATTTCGCCACCTAAAAAGTAGAAAACACCGAGTTTTTAAAAGCATCTACGAATCGATAAACATATTCTTTTAGCACCGAAATAGGCGTTATGAGATCAATCCGACTTATTTCCGATGATAAAGACAAAAGTAATAAAATCGTGTTTTCGCTACCTGAAAAGTCGAAAAAACCAACATTTTAGAAAAATCTCCAAATCAGTATATATCGTCTCTACACAGCTAAATAAGTGTTCTGAGCTTGGTCCGACTCATTTCTGATAATTAGGACAAAAGTTAGAAAATCGTGTTTTTGCGACCTGAAAAGTCGAAAAAACCAACATCTTAGAAAAATCTCCAAATCAGTACCAATCCTTTCTATGCATCGAAATAAGCGTTCTGAGCTTGGTCCGACTTATTTCTGATAATTAGGACAAAAGTTAAAAAATCGTGTAATCGCGACCTAGAAAGTCGAAAAAACCAACATTTTCGAAAATTCTCCAAATCAGTCCATATCCTCTTTATATCGAAATAAGCGTTCTCAGCTTAGTCCGACTCATTTCTGATAATTAGGACAAAAGTTAAAAATTCGTGATTTCGTGATTTAGAAAGTCGAAAAAACCCACTTTTTAGAAAAATCTCCGAATCAGTACATATCGTCTCTATGCATCAAAATAGGCATTCTAAGCTTAGTCCGACTCATTTCTGATAATTAGGACAAAAGTTAGAAAATCGTGGTTCTGCCACCTGAAAAGTCGAAGAAATCAACATTTCAGAAAAACTTCCAAATCAGTACAAATCCTCTCTATGCATCGAAATAAGCGTTCTGAGCTTGGTCCGACTCATTTCTGATAACAATGACAAAAGTTAGAAAATCGTGTTTTTGCCACCTGAAAAGTCGAATAAACCGACTTTTTCGAAATACCTCCGAATCGCTAAATATCGTTTTTATGGATCGAAATAAGCGTTCTGAGCTTGGTCCAACTCATTTCTAATAATAGAGACAAAAGTTAGAAAATCGCTTTTTTGTCACCTGTAAAGTCGAAAAAACCGAGTTTTTGAAAGCATCTCCGAATCGATAAACATCGTCTTTTAGCACCGAAATAGGCGTTATGAGATCAATCCGACTTATTTCCGATAATAAAGACAAAAGTTTGAAAATCGTGTTTTCGCTACCTGAAAAGTCGAAAAAACCAACATCTTAGAAAAATCTCCAAATCAGTACCAATCCTTTCTATGCATCGAAATAAGCGTTCTGAGCTTGGTCCGACTCATTTCTGATAACAATGACAAAAGTTAGAAAATCGTGGTTCTGCCACCTGAAAAGTCGAAAAAACCAACATTTTAGAAAAATCTCCAAATCAGTACATATCCTCTCTATGCATCGAAATAAGCGTTCTGAGCTTGGTCCGACTCATTTCTGATAATTAGGACAAAAGTTAGAAAATCGTGATTTCGCCACCTAAAAAGTCGAATAAACCGACTTTTTCGAAATACCTCCGAATCGCTAAATATCGTTTTTATGGATCGGAATAAGCGTTCTGAGCTTGGTCCGACTCATTTCTGATAATAAAGACAAAAGTTAGAAAATCGTGTTTTTGTCACCTGTAAAGTCGAAAAAACCAACATTTTAGAAAAATCTCCAAATCAGTACAAATCCTCTCTATGCATCAAAATAAGCGTTCTGAGCTTGGTCCGACTCATTTCTAATAATTAGGACAAAAGTTAGAAAATCGTGTAATCGCGACCTAGAAAGTCGAAAAAACCAACATTTTCGAAAAATCTCCAAATCAGTCCATATCCTCTCTATATAGAAATAAGCGTTCTCAGCTTAGTCCGACTCATTTCTGATAATTAGGACAAAAGTTAAAAATTCGTGATTTCGTGATTTAGAAAGTCGAAAAAACCCACTTTTTAGAAAAATCTCCGAATCAGTACATATCGTCTCTATGCATCAAAATAGGCATTCTAAGCTTAGTCCGACTCATTTCTGATAATGAGGACAAAAGTTAGAAAATCGTGGTTCTGCCACCTGAAAAGTCGAAAAAACCAACATTTTAGAAAAATCTCCAAATCAGTACATATCCTCTCTATGCATCGAAATAAGCGTTCTGAGCTTGGTCCCACTCATTTCTGATAATTAGGACAAAAGTTAGAAAATCGTGATTTCGCCACCTAAAAAGTAGAAAACACCGAGTTTTTAAAAGCATCTACGAATCGATAAACATATTCTTTTAGCACCGAAATAGGCGTTATGAGATCAATCCGACTTATTTCCGATGATAAAGACAAAAGTAATAAAATCGTGTTTTCGCTACCTGAAAAGTCGAAAAAACCAACATTTTAGAAAAATCTCCAAATCAGTATATATCGTCTCTACACAGCTAAATAAGTGTTCTGAGCTTGGTCCGACTCATTTATGATAATTAGGACAAAAGTTAGAAAATCGTGTTTTTGCGACCTGAAAAGTCGAAAAAACCAACATCTTAGAAAAATCTCCAAATCAGTACCAATCCTTTCTATGCATCGAAATAAGCGTTCCGAGCTTGGTCCGACTCATTTCTGATGATAAAGACGAAAGTTAGAAAATCGTGTTTTTGTCACCTGTAAAGTCAAAAAAACCAACATTTTAGAAAAATCTCCAAATCAGTACATATCGTCTCTATGCATCAAAATAGGCATTCTAAGCTTAGTCCGACTCATTTCTGATAATTAGGACAAAAGTCAGAAAATCGTGTTTTTGCCACCTGAAAAGTCGAATAAACCGACTTTTTCGAAATACCTCCGAATCGCTAAATATCGTTTTTATGGATCGAAATAAGCGTTATGAGCTTGGTCCGACTCATTTCTGATAATAGAGACAAAAGTTAGAAAATCGTGTGTTTTTGCGACCTGAAAAGTCGAAAAAACCAACATCTTAGAAAAACTTCCAAATCAGTACATATCCTCTCTATGCATCGAAATAAGCGTTCTGAGCTTCGTCCGACTCATTTCTGATAAGTAGGACAAAAGTTAGAAAATCGTGATTTCGCCACCTGAAAAGTAGAAAACACCGAGTTTTTAAAAGCATCTCCGAATCGATAAACATCGTCTTTTACCACCGAAATAGGCGTTATGAGATCAATCTGACTTATTTCCGATGATAAAGACAAAAGTAATAAAATCGTGTTTTCGCTACCTGAAAAGTCGAAAAAACCAACATTTTAGAAAAATCTCCGAATCAGTACATATCGTCTCTATGCATCAAAATAGGCATTCTAAGCTTAGTCCGACTCATTTCTGATAATTAGGACAAAAGTTAGAAAATCGTGGTTCTGCCACCTGAAAAGTCGAAGAAACCAACATTTTAGAAAAATCTCCAAATCCGTACATATCGTCTTCATGCATCCAAATAAGCGTTCTAAGCTTGGTCCGACTCATTTCTGATAATTAGGACAAAAGTCAGAAAATCGTGTTTTTGCCAACGGAAAAGTCGAATAAACCGACTTTTTCGAAATACCTCCGAATCGCTAAATATCGTTTTTATGGATCGAAATAAGCGTTCTGAGCTTGGTCCGACTCATTTCTGATAATAGAGACAAAAGTTAGAATATCGTGGTTCTGCCACCTGAAAAGTCAAAAAAACCAACATTTTAGAAAAATCTCCAAATCAGTACATATCCTCTCTATGCATCGAAATAAGCGTTCTAAGCTTGGTCCGACTCATTTCTGATAATTAGGACAAAAGTTGGAAAATCGTGTTTTTGCCACCTGAAAAGTCGAATAAACCGACTTTTTCGAAATACCTCCGAATCGCTAAATATCGTTTTTATGGTTCGAAATAAGCGTTCTGAGCTTGGTCCGACTCATTTCTGATAATAAAGACAAAAGTTAGAAAATCGTGTTTTTGTCACCTGTAAAGTCAAAAAAACCAACATTTTAGAAAAATCTCCAAATCAGTACAAATCTTCTCTATGCATTAAAATAAGCGTTCTGAGCTTGGTCCGACTCATTTCTAATAATTAGGACAAAAGTCGGAAATTCGTGTTTTCGCGACCTAAAAAGTCGAAAAAACCATCATTTTAGAAAAATCTCCGAATCGCTAAATATCGTTTTTATGGATCGAAATAAGCGTTCTGAGCTTGGTCCGACTCATTTCTGATAATAAAGACAAGAGTTAGAAAATCGTGTTTTTGTCACCTGTAAAGTCAAAAAAACCAACATTTTAGAAAAATCTCCAAATCAGTACATATCCTCTCTATGCATCGAAATAAGCGTTCTGAGCTTGGTCCCACTCATTTCTGATAATTAGGACAAAAGTTAGAAAATCGTGATTTCGCCACCTAAAAAGTAGAAAACACCGAGTTTTTAAAAGCATCTACGAATCGATAAACATATTCTTTTAGCACCGAAATAGGCGTTATGAGATCAATCCGACTTATTTCCGATGATAAAGACAAAAGTAATAAAATCGTGTTTTCGCTACCTGAAAAGTCGAAAAAACCAACATTTTAGAAAAATCTCCAAATCAGTATATATCGTCTCTACACAGCTAAATAAGTGTTCTGAGCTTGGTCCGACTCATTTCTGATAATTAGGACAAAAGTTAGAAAATCGTGTTTTTGCGACCTGAAAAGTCGAAAAAACCAACATCTTAGAAAAATCTCCAAATCAGTACCAATCCTTTCTATGCATCGAAATAAGCGTTCTGAGCTTGGTCCGACTCATTTCTGATAATTAGGACAAAAGTTAAAAAATCGTGTAATCGCGACCTAGAAAGTCGAAAAAACCAACATTTTCGAAAATTCTCCAAATCAGTCCATATCCTCTTTATATCGAAATAAGCGTTCTCAGCTTAGTCCGACTCATTTCTGATAATTAGGACAAAAGTTAAAAATTCGTGATTTCGTGATTTAGAAAGTCGAAAAAACCCACTTTTTAGAAAAATCTCCGAATCAGTACATATCGTCTCTATGCATCAAAATAGGCATTCTAAGCTTAGTCCGACTCATTTCTGATAATTAGGACAAAAGTTAGAAAATCGTGGTTCTGCCACCTGAAAAGTCGAAGAAATCAACATTTCAGAAAAACTTCCAAATCAGTACAAATCCTCTCTATGCATCGAAATAAGCGTTCTGAGCTTGGTCCGACTCATTTCTGATAACAATGACAAAAGTTAGAAAATCGTGTTTTTGCCACCTGAAAAGTCGAATAAACCGACTTTTTCGAAATACCTCCGAATCGCTAAATATCGTTTTTATGGATCGAAATAAGCGTTCTGAGCTTGGTCCAACTCATTTCTAATAATAGAGACAAAAGTTAGAAAATCGCTTTTTTGTCACCTGTAAAGTCGAAAAAACCGAGTTTTTGAAAGCATCTCCGAATCGATAAACATCGTCTTTTAGCACCGAAATAGGCGTTATGAGATCAATCCGACTTATTTCCGATAATAAAGACAAAAGTTTGAAAATCGTGTTTTCGCTACCTGAAAAGTCGAAAAAACCAACATCTTAGAAAAATCTCCAAATCAGTACCAATCCTTTCTATGCATCGAAATAAGCGTTCTGAGCTTGGTCCGACTCATTTCTGATAACAATGACAAAAGTTAGAAAATCGTGGTTCTGCCACCTGAAAAGTCGAAAAAACCAACATTTTAGAAAAATCTCCAAATCAGTACATATCCTCTCTATGCATCGAAATAAGCGTTCTGAGCTTGGTCCGACTCATTTCTGATAATTAGGACAAAAGTTAGAAAATCGTGATTTCGCCACCTAAAAAGTCGAATAAACCGACTTTTTCGAAATACCTCCGAATCGCTAAATATCGTTTTTATGGATCGGAATAAGCGTTCTGAGCTTGGTCCGACTCATTTCTGATAATAAAGACAAAAGTTAGAAAATCGTGTTTTTGTCACCTGTAAAGTCGAAAAAACCAACATTTTAGAAAAATCTCCAAATCAGTACAAATCCTCTCTATGCATCAAAATAAGCGTTCTGAGCTTGGTCCGACTCATTTCTAATAATTAGGACAAAAGTTAGAAAATCGTGTAATCGCGACCTAGAAAGTCGAAAAAACCAACATTTTCGAAAAATCTCCAAATCAGTCCATATCCTCTCTATATAGAAATAAGCGTTCTCAGCTTAGTCCGACTCATTTCTGATAAGTAGGACAAAAGTTAAAAATTCGTGATTTCGTGATTTAGAAAGTCGAAAAAACCCACTTTTTAGAAAAATCTCCGAATCAGTACATATCGTCTCTATGCATCAAAATAGGCATTCTAAGCTTAGTCCGACTCATTTCTGATAATGAGGACAAAAGTTAGAAAATCGTGGTTCTGCCACCTGAAAAGTCGAAAAAACCAACATTTTAGAAAAATCTCCAAATCAGTACATATCCTCTCTATGCATCGAAATAAGCGTTCTGAGCTTGGTCCCACTCATTTCTGATAATTAGGACAAAAGTTAGAAAATCGTGATTTCGCCACCTAAAAAGTAGAAAACACCGAGTTTTTAAAAGCATCTACGAATCGATAAACATATTCTTTTAGCACCGAAATAGGCGTTATGAGATCAATCCGACTTATTTCCGATGATAAAGACAAAAGTAATAAAATCGTGTTTTCGCTACCTGAAAAGTCGAAAAAACCAACATTTTAGAAAAATCTCCAAATCAGTATATATCGTCTCTACACAGCTAAATAAGTGTTCTGAGCTTGGTCCGACTCATTTATGATAATTAGGACAAAAGTTAGAAAATCGTGTTTTTGCGACCTGAAAAGTCGAAAAAACCAACATCTTAGAAAAATCTCCAAATCAGTACCAATCCTTTCTATGCATCGAAATAAGCGTTCCGAGCTTGGTCCGACTCATTTCTGATGATAAAGACGAAAGTTAGAAAATCGTGTTTTTGTCACCTGTAAAGTCAAAAAAACCAACATTTTAGAAAAATCTCCAAATCAGTACATATCGTCTCTATGCATCAAAATAGGCATTCTAAGCTTAGTCCGACTCATTTCTGATAATTAGGACAAAAGTCAGAAAATCGTGTTTTTGCCACCTGAAAAGTCGAATAAACCGACTTTTTCGAAATACCTCCGAATCGCTAAATATCGTTTTTATGGATCGAAATAAGCGTTATGAGCTTGGTCCGACTCATTTCTGATAATAGAGACAAAAGTTAGAAAATCGTGTGTTTTTGCGACCTGAAAAGTCGAAAAAACCAACATCTTAGAAAAACTTCCAAATCAGTACATATCCTCTCTATGCATCGAAATAAGCGTTCTGAGCTTCGTCCGACTCATTTCTGATAAGTAGGACAAAAGTTAGAAAATCGTGATTTCGCCACCTGAAAAGTAGAAAACACCGAGTTTTTAAAAGCATCTCCGAATCGATAAACATCGTCTTTTACCACCGAAATAGGCGTTATGAGATCAATCTGACTTATTTCCGATGATAAAGACAAAAGTAATAAAATCGTGTTTTCGCTACCTGAAAAGTCGAAAAAACCAACATTTTAGAAAATTCTCCAAATCAGTATATATCGTCTCTGCACAGCTAAATAAGCGTTCTGAGCTTGGTCCGACTCATTTCTGATAATTAGGACAAAAGTTAGAAAATCGTGTTTTTGCGACCTGAAAAGTCGAAAAAACCAACATCTTAGAAAAATCTCCAAATCAGTACCAATCCTTTCTATGCATCGAAATAAGCGTTCTGAGCTTGGTCCGAATCATTTCTGATAACAATGACAAAAGTTTGAAAATCGTGTTTTTGCCACCTGAAAAGTCGAATAAACCGACTTTTTCGAAATACCTCCGAATCGCTAAATATCGTTTTTATGGATCGGAATAAGCGTTCTGAGCTTGGTCCGACTCATTTCTGATAATAAAGACAAAAGTTAGAAAATCGTGTTTTTGTCACCTGTAAAGTCGAAAAAACCAACATTTTAGAAAATCTCCAAATCAGTACAAATCCTCTCTATGCATCAAAATAAGCGTTCTGAGCTTGGTCCGACTCATTTCTGATAATTAGGACAAAAGTTAGAAAATCGTGTAATCGCGACCTAGAAAGTCGAAAAAACCAACATTTTCGAAAAATCTCCAAATCAGTCCATATCCTCTCTATATCGAAATAAGCGTTCTCAGCTTAGTCCGACTCATTTCTGATAATTAGGACAAAAGTTAAAAATTCGTGATTTCGTGATTTAGAAAGTCGAAAAAACCCACTTTTTAGAAAAATCTCCGAATCAGTACATATCGTCTCTATGCATCAAAATAGGCATTCTAAGCTTAGTCCGACTCATTTCTGATAATGAGGACAAAAGTTAGAAAATCGTGGTTCTGCCACCTGAAAAGTCGAAAAAACCAACATTTTAGAAAAATCTCCAAATCAGTACATATCCTCTCTATGCATCGAAATAAGCGTTCTGAGCTTGGTCCGACTCATTTCTGATAATTAGGACAAAAGTTAGAAAATCGTGATTTCGCCACCTGAAAAGTCGAATAAACCGACTTTTTCGAAATACCTCCGAATCGCTAAATATCGTTTTTATGGATCGGAATAAGCGTTCTGAGCTTGGTCCGACTCATTTCTGATAATAAAGACAAAAGTTAGAAAATCGTGTTTTTGTCACCTGTAAAGTCGAAAAAACCAACATTTTAGAAAAATCTCCAAATCAGTACAAATCCTCTCTATGCATCAAAATAAGCGTTCTGAGCTTGGTCCGACTCATTTCTGATAATTAGGACAAAAGTTAGAAAATCGCATTTTCGCTACCTGAAAAGTCGAAAAAACCAACATTTTAGAAAAATCTCCAAATCAGTATATATCGTCTCTAAACAGCTAAATAAGCGTTCTGAGCTTGGTCCGACTCATTTCTGATAATTAGGACAAAAGTTAGAAAATCGTGTTTTTGCGACCTGAAAAGTCGAAAAAACCAACATCTTAGAAAAATCTCCAAATCAGTACCAATCCTTTCTATGCATCGAAATAAGCTTTCTGAGCTTGGTCCGACTCATTTCTGATAACAATGACAAAAGTTTGAAAATCGTGTTTTTGCCACCTGAAAAGTCGAATAAACCGACTTTTTCGAAATACCTCCGAATCGCTAAATATCGTTTTTATGGATCGAAATAAGCGTTCTGAGCTTGGTCCGACTCATTTCTGATGATAAAGACGAAAGTTAGAAAATCGTGTTATTGTCACCTGTAAAGTCAAAAAAACCAACATTTTAGAAAAATCTCCAAATCAGTACATATCCTCTCTATGCATCGAAATAAGCGTTCTGAGCTTGGTCCGACTCATTTCTGATAATTAGGACAAAAGTTAGAAAATCGTGATTTCGCCACCTAAAAAGTAGAAAACACCGAGTTTTTTAAAGCATCTCCGAATCGATAAACATATTCTTTTAGCACCGAAATAGGCGTTATGAGATCAATCCGACTTATTTCCGATGATAAAGACAAAAGTAATATAATCGTGTTTTCGCTACCTGAAAAGTCGAAAATACCAACATTTTAGAAAAATCTCCGAATCAGTACATATCGTCTCTATGCATCAAAATAGGCATTCTAAGCTTAGTCCGACTCATTTCTGATAATTAGGACAAAAGTTAGAAAATCGTGTGTTTTTGCGACCTGAAAAGTCGAAAAAACCAACATCTTAGAAAAACTTCCAAATCAGTATATATCGTCTCTACACAGCTAAATAAGTGTTCTGAGCTTGGTCCGACTCATTTCTGATAATTAGGACAAAAGTTAGAAAATCGTGTTTTTGCGACCTGAAAAGTCGAAAAAACCAACATCTTAGAAAAATCTCCAAATCAGTACCAATCCTTTCTATGCATCGAAATAAGCGTTCCGAGCTTGGTCCGACTCATTTCTGATGATAAAGACGAAAGTTAGAAAATCGTGTTTTTGTCACCTGTAAAGTCAAAAAAACCAACATTTTAGAAAAATCTCCAAATCAGTACATATCGTCTCTATGCATCAAAATAGGCATTCTAAGCTTAGTCCGACTCATTTCTGATAATTAGGACAAAAGTCAGAAAATCGTGTTTTTGCCACCTGAAAAGTCGAATAAACCGACTTTTTCGAAATACCTCCGAATCGCTAAATATCGTTTTTATGGATCGGAATAAGCGTTCTGAGCTTGGTCCGACTCATTTCTGATAATAAAGACAAAAGTTAGAAAATCGTGTTTTTGTCACCTGTAAAGTCGAAAAAACCAACATTTTAGAAAATCTCCAAATCAGTACAAATCCTCTCTATGCATCAAAATAAGCGTTCTGAGCTTGGTCCGACTCATTTCTGATAATTAGGACAAAAGTTAGAAAATCGTGTAATCGCGACCTAGAAAGTCGAAAAAACCAACATTTTCGAAAAATCTCCAAATCAGTCCATATCCTCTCTATATCGAAATAAGCGTTCTCAGCTTAGTCCGACTCATTTCTGATAATTAGGACAAAAGTTAAAAATTCGTGATTTCGTGATTTAGAAAGTCGAAAAAACCCACTTTTTAGAAAAATCTCCGAATCAGTACATATCGTCGCTATGCATCAAAATAGGCATTCTAAGCTTAGTCCGACTCATTTCTGATAATGAGGACAAAAGTTAGAAAATCGTGGTTCTGCCACCTGAAAAGTCGAAAAAACCAACATTTTAGAAAAATCTCCAAATCAGTACATATCCTCTCTATGCATCGAAATAAGCGTTCTGAGCTTGGTCCGACTCATTTCTGATAATTAGGACAAAAGTTAGAAAATCGTGATTTCGCCACCTGAAAAGTCGAATAAACCGACTTTTTCGAAATACCTCCGAATCGCTAAATATCGTTTTTATGGATCGGAATAAGCGTTCTGAGCTTGGTCCGACTCATTTCTGATAATAAAGACAAAAGTTAGAAAATCGTGTTTTTGTCACCTGTAAAGTCGAAAAAACCAACATTTTAGAAAAATCTCCAAATCAGTACAAATCCTCTCTATGCATCAAAATAAGCGTTCTGAGCTTGGTCCGACTCATTTCTGATAATTAGGACAAAAGTTAGAAAATCGCATTTTCGCTACCTGAAAAGTCGAAAAAACCAACATTTTAGAAAAATCTCCAAATCAGTATATATCGTCTCTAAACAGCTAAATAAGCGTTCTGAGCTTGGTCCGACTCATTTCTGATAATTAGGACAAAAGTTAGAAAATCGTGTTTTTGCGACCTGAAAAGTCGAAAAAACCAACATCTTAGAAAAATCTCCAAATCAGTACCAATCCTTTCTATGCATCGAAATAAGCTTTCTGAGCTTGGTCCGACTCATTTCTGATAACAATGACAAAAGTTTGAAAATCGTGTTTTTGCCACCTGAAAAGTCGAATAAACCGACTTTTTCGAAATACCTCCGAATCGCTAAATATCGTTTTTATGGATCGAAATAAGCGTTCTGAGCTTGGTCCGACTCATTTCTGATGATAAAGACGAAAGTTAGAAAATCGTGTTATTGTCACCTGTAAAGTCAAAAAAACCAACATTTTAGAAAAATCTCCAAATCAGTACATATCCTCTCTATGCATCGAAATAAGCGTTCTGAGCTTGGTCCGACTCATTTCTGATAATTAGGACAAAAGTTAGAAAATCGTGATTTCGCCACCTAAAAAGTAGAAAACACCGAGTTTTTTAAAGCATCTCCGAATCGATAAACATATTCTTTTAGCACCGAAATAGGCGTTATGAGATCAATCCGACTTATTTCCGATGATAAAGACAAAAGTAATATAATCGTGTTTTCGCTACCTGAAAAGTCGAAAATACCAACATTTTAGAAAAATCTCCGAATCAGTACATATCGTCTCTATGCATCAAAATAGGCATTCTAAGCTTAGTCCGACTCATTTCTGATAATTAGGACAAAAGTTAGAAAATCGTGTGTTTTTGCGACCTGAAAAGTCGAAAAAACCAACATCTTAGAAAAACTTCCAAATCAGTATATATCGTCTCTACACAGCTAAATAAGTGTTCTGAGCTTGGTCCGACTCATTTCTGATAATTAGGACAAAAGTTAGAAAATCGTGTTTTTGCGACCTGAAAAGTCGAAAAAACCAACATCTTAGAAAAATCTCCAAATCAGTACCAATCCTTTCTATGCATCGAAATAAGCGTTCCGAGCTTGGTCCGACTCATTTCTGATGATAAAGACGAAAGTTAGAAAATCGTGTTTTTGTCACCTGTAAAGTCAAAAAAACCAACATTTTAGAAAAATCTCCAAATCAGTACATATCGTCTCTATGCATCAAAATAGGCATTCTAAGCTTAGTCCGACTCATTTCTGATAATTAGGACAAAAGTCAGAAAATCGTGTTTTTGCCACCTGAAAAGTCGAATAAACCGACTTTTTCGAAATACCTCCGAATCGCTAAATATCGTTTTTATGGATCGGAATAAGCGTTCTGAGCTTGGTCCGACTCATTTCTGATAATAAAGACAAAAGTTAGAAAATCGTGTTTTTGTCACCTGTAAAGTCGAAAAAACCAACATTTTAGAAAATCTCCAAATCAGTACAAATCCTCTCTATGCATCAAAATAAGCGTTCTGAGCTTGGTCCGACTCATTTCTGATAATTAGGACAAAAGTTAGAAAATCGTGTAATCGCGACCTAGAAAGTCGAAAAAACCAACATTTTCGAAAAATCTCCAAATCAGTCCATATCCTCTCTATATCGAAATAAGCGTTCTCAGCTTAGTCCGACTCATTTCTGATAATTAGGACAAAAGTTAAAAATTCGTGATTTCGTGATTTAGAAAGTCGAAAAAACCCACTTTTTAGAAAAATCTCCGAATCAGTACATATCGTCTCTATGCATCAAAATAGGCATTCTAAGCTTAGTCCGACTCATTTCTGATAATGAGGACAAAAGTTAGAAAATCGTGGTTCTGCCACCTGAAAAGTCGAAAAAACCAACATTTTAGAAAAATCTCCAAATCAGTACATATCCTCTCTATGCATCGAAATAAGCGTTCTGAGCTTGGTCCGACTCATTTCTGATAATTAGGACAAAAGTTAGAAAATCGTGATTTCGCCACCTGAAAAGTCGAATAAACCGACTTTTTCGAAATACCTCCGAATCGCTAAATATCGTTTTTATGGATCGGAATAAGCGTTCTGAGCTTGGTCCGACTCATTTCTGATAACAATGACAAAAGTTAGAAAATCTTGTTTTTGTCACCTGTAAAGTCGAAAATACCCACTTTTTAGAAAAATCTGCGTATCAGTACATATCGTCTCTACACAGCGAAATAAGCGTTCTCAACTTGGTCCGACTCATTTCTGATAATTAGGACAAAAGTTAGAAAATCGTGTTTTTGCCACCTGAAAAGTCGAAAAAAACTAACTTCTTCGGAAAATCTCCGAATTGCTAAATTTCGTTTTTATGGATCGGAATATGCGTTCTGAGCTTGGTTCGACTCATTTCTGATAATTAGGACAAAAGTTAGAAAATCGTGTTTTCGCGACCTAGAAAGTCGAAAAAACCAACTTTTTAGAAAAATCTCCAAATCGCTAAATATCGTTTTTATGGTTCGAAATAAGCGTTCTGAGCTTGGTCTGACTCATTTCTGATAATTAGCACAAAAGTTAGAAAATCGTTTTTTTGCCACCTGAAAAGTCGAAAAAACCCACTTTTTAGAAAAATCTGCGGATCAGTACATATCTTTTCTACACATCGAAATAAGCGTTATGAGCTTGGTCCGACTCATTTCTGTTGATAAGGACAAAAGTTAGAAAATCGTGTTTTTGCCACCTCAAACGTCGAAAATACCCACTTTTTAGAAAAATCTGCGTATCAGTACATATCGTCTCTACACAGCGAAATAAGCGTTCTGAGCTTGGTCCGACTCATTTCTGATAATAAAGACAAAAGTTAAAAAATCGTGTTTTTGCCACCTGTAAAGTCGAAAAAACCTACTTTTTTGAAAAATCTCCGAATCAGTACATATCGTCTCTACACAGCGAAATAAGCGTTCGCAGCTTGGTCCGACTCATTTCTGATAATTCGGACAAAAGTTAGAAAATCGTGTTTTTGCGACCTGAAAAGTCGAAAAAACCAACATCTTAGAAAAACTTTCAAATCAGTACAAATCCTCTCTATGCATCGAAATAAGCGTTCTGAGCTTGGTCCGACTCATTTCTGATAACAATGACAAAAGTTAGAAAATCGTGTTTTTGCCACCTGAAAAGTCGAATAAACCGACTTTTTCGAAATACCTCCGAATCGCTAAATATCGTTATTATGGATCGGAATAAGCGTTCTGAGCTTGGTCCGACTCATTTCTGATAATAAAGACAAAAGTTAGAAAATCGTGTTTTTGTCACCTGCCAAGTCGAAAAAACCAACATTTTAGAAAATCTCCAAATCAGTACAAATCCTCTCTATGCATCAAAATAAGCGTTCTGAGCTTGGTCCGACTCATTTCTGATAATTAGGACAAAAGTTAGAAAATCGTGTAATCGCGACCTAGAAAGTCGAAAAAACCAACATTTTCGAAAAATCTCCAAATCAGTCCATATCCTCTCTATATCGAAATAAGCGTTCTCAGCTTAGTCCGACTCATTTCTGATAATTAGGACAAAAGTTAAAAATTCGTGATTTCGTGATTTAGAAAGTCGAAAAAACC
This sequence comes from Microplitis mediator, assembly GCF_029852145.1. NCBI lineage: Eukaryota > Metazoa > Arthropoda > Insecta > Hymenoptera > Braconidae > Microplitis > Microplitis mediator. The sequence continues at coordinate 14,934,980 of NC_079973.1, read as the reverse complement.
CACTTTTTAGAAAAATCTCCGAATCAGTACATATCGTCTCTATGCATCAAAATAGGCATTCTAAGCTTAGTCCGACTCATTTCTGACAATGAGGACAAAAGTTAGAAAATCGTGGTTCTGCCACCTGAAAAGTCGAAAAAATCAACATTTCAGAAAAATCTCCAAATCCGTACATATCGTCTTCATGAATCGAAATAAGCGTTCTAAGCTTGCTCCGACTCATTTCTGTTAATTAGGACAAAAGTTAGAAAATCGTGTTTTTGCCACCTGAAAAGTCGAATAAACCGACTTTGTCGAAATACCTCCGAATCGCTAAATATCGTTTTTATGGATCGAAATAAGCGTTCTGAGCTTGGTCCGACTCATTTCTAATAATAGAGACAAAAGTTAGAAAATCGCTTTTTTGTCACCTGTCAAGTCGAAAAAACCAACATTTTAGAAAAATCTCCAAATCAGTACATATCCTCTCTATGCATCGAAATAAGCGTTCTGAGCTTGGTCCGACTCATTTCTGATAATTAGGACAAAAGTTAGAAAATCGTGATTTCGCCACCTAAAAAGTAGAAAACACCGAGTTTTTAAAAGCATCTCCGAATCGATAAACATCGTCTTTTAGCACCGAAATAGGCGTTATGAGATCAATCCGACTTATTTCCGATGATAAAGACAAAAGTAATAAAATCGTGTTTTCGCCACCTGAAAAGTCGATAAAACGAAGTTGTTAGAAAAATCTCCAAATTGGTAAATAACGGCTCGACGCACCAAAATAAGCGTTCTGAGCTTGGTCCGACTCATTTCTGATAATTAAGACAAAAGTTAAATAATCGTGTTTTTGCCACCTGTAAAGTCGAAAAAACTTACTTTTTTGAAAAATCTCCGAATTAGTACATATCGTCTCTACACAGCGAAATAAGCGTTCGCAGCTTGGTCCGACTCAATCTGATAATTAGGACAAAAGTTAGAAAATCGTGTTTTTGCGACCTGAAAAGTCGAAAAAACCATCATTTTAGAAAAATCTCCGAATCGCTAAATATCGTTTTTATGGATCAAAATAAGCGTTCTGAGCTTGGTCCGACTCATTTCTGATAACAATGACAAAAGTTAGAAAATCGTGTTTTTGCCACCTGAAAAGTCGAATAAACCGACTTTTTCGGAATACCTCCGAATCGCTAAAAATCGTTTTAATGGATCGAAATAAGCGTTCTGAGCTTTTTCCGACTCATTTCTGATAATAAAGACAAAAGTTAGAAAATCGTGTTTTTGTCACCTGTAAAGTCGAAAAAACCAACATTTCAGAAAAATCTCTAAATCAGTACAAATCCTCTCTATGCATTAAAATAAGCGTTCTGAGCTTGGTCCGACTCATTTCTAATAATTAGGACAAAAGTTGGAAATTCGTGTTTTCGCGACCTGAAAAGTCGAAAAAACCATCATTTTAGAAAAATCTCCGAATCGCTAAATATCGTTTTTATGGATCAAAATAAGCGTTCTGAGCTTGGTCCGACTCATTTCTGATAATAAAGACAAAAGTTAAAAAATCGTGTTTTTGCCACCTGTAAAGTCGAAAAAACCTACTTTTTTGAAAAATCACCGAATCAGTACATATGGTCTCTACACAGCGAAATAAGCGTTCGCAGCTTGGTCCGACTCATTTCTAATAATAGAGACAAAAGTTAGAAAATCGCTTTTTTGTCACCTGTAAAGTCGAAAAAACCAACATTTTAGAAAAATCTCCAAATCAGTACATATCCTCTCTATGCATCGAAATAAGCGTTCTGAGCTTGGTCCGACTCATTTCTGATAATTAGGACAAAAGTTAGAAAATCGTGATTTCGCCACCTAAAAAGTAGAAAACAACGAGTTTTTAAAAGCATCTCCGAATCGATAAACATCGTCTTTTAGCACCGAAATAGGCGTTATGAGATCAATCCGACTTATTTCCGATGATAAAGACAAAAGTAATAAAATCGTGTTTCCGCCACCTGAAAAGTCGATAAAACGAAGTTGTTAGAAAAATCTCCAAATTGGTAAATAACGGCTCGACGCACCAAAATAAGCGTTCTGAGCTTGGTCCGACTCATTTCTGATAATAAAGACAAGAGTTAAAAAATCGTGTTTTTGCCACCTGTAAAGTCGAAAAAACCTACTTTTTTGAAAAATCTCCGAATCAGTACATATCGTCTCTACACAGCGAAATAAGCGTTCGCAGCTTGGTCCGACTCATTTCTGATAATTAGGACAAAAGTTAGAAAATCGTGTTTTTGCGACCTGAAAAGTCGAAAAAACCAACATCTTAGAAAAACTTTCAAATCAGTACAAATCCTCTTTATGCATCGAAATAAGCGTTCTGAGCTTGGTCCGACTAATTTCTGATAACAATGACAAAAGTTAGAAAATCGTGTTTTTGCCACCTGAAAAGTCGAATAAACCGACTTTTTCGAAATACCTCCGAATCGCTAAATATCGTTTTAATGGATCGAAATAAGCGTTCTGAGCTTTTTCCGACTCATTTCTGATAATTAGGACAAAAGTTAGAAAATCGTGTTTTTGCGACCTGAAAAGTCGAAAAAACCAACATCTTAGAAAAACTTCCAAATCAGTACAAATCCTCTCTATGCATTAAAATAAGCGTTCTGAGCTTGGTCCGACTCATTTCTAATAATTAGGACAAAAGTTGGAAATTCGTGTTTTCGCGACCTGAAAAGTCGAAAAAACCATCATTTTAGAAAAATCTCCGAATCGCTAAATATCGTTTTTATGGATCAAAATAAGCGTTCTGAGCTTGGTCCGACTCATTTCTGATAATAAAGACAAAAGTTAAAAAATCGTGTTTTTGCCACCTGTAAAGTCGAAAAAACCTACTTTTTTGAAAAATCACCGAATCAGTACATATCGTCTCTACACAGCGAAATAAGCGTTCGCAGCTTGGTCCGACTCATTTCTAATAATAGAGACAAAAGTTAGAAAATCGCTTTTTTGTCACCTGTAAAGTCGAAAAAACCAACATTTTAGAAAAATCTCCAAATCAGTACATATCCTATCTATGCATCGAAATAAGCGTTCTGAGCTTGGTCCGACTCATTTCTGATAATTAGGACAAAAGTTAGAAAATCGTGATTTCGCCACCTAAAAAGTAGAAAACACCGAGTTTTTAAAAGCATCTCCGAATCGATAAACATCGTCTTTTAGCACCGAAATAGGCGTTATGAGATCAATCCGACTTATTTCCGATGATAAAGACAAAAGTAATAAAATCGTGTTTCCGCCACCTGAAAAGTCGATAAAACGAAGTTGTTAGAAAAATCTCCAAATTGGTAAATAACGGCTCGACGCACCAAAATAAGCGTTCGCAGCTTGGTCCGACTCATTTCTAATAATAGAGACAAAAGTTAGAAAATCGCTTTTTTGTCACCTGTAAAGTCGAAAAAACCAACATTTCAGAAAAATCTCCAAATCAGTACAAATCCTCTCTATGCATTAAAATAAGCGTTCTGAGCTTGGTCCGACTCATTTCTAATAATTAGGACAAAAGTTGGAAATTCGTGTTTTCGCGACCTGAAAAGTCGAAAAAACCATCATTTTAGAAAAATCTCCGAATCGCTAAATATCGTTTTTATGGATCAAAATAAGCGTTCTGAGCTTGGTCTGACTCATTTCTGATAATTAGCACAAAAGTTAGAAAATCGTTTTTTTGCCACCTGAAAAGTCGAAAAAACCCACTTTTTAGAAAAATCTGCGGATCAGTACATATCTTTTTTACACATCGAAATAAGCGTTATGAGCTTGGTCCGACTCATTTCTGTTGATAAGGACGAAAGTTAGAAAATCGTGTTTTTGCCACCTCAAACGTCGAAAATACCCACTTTTTAGAAAAATCTGCGTATCAGTACATATCGTCTCTACACAGCGAAATAAGCGTTCTGAGCTTGGTCCGACTCATTTCTGATAATAAAGACAAAAGTTAAAAAATCGTGTTTTTGCCACCTGTAAAGTCGAAAAAACCTACTTTTTTGAAAAATCTCCGAATCAGTACATATCGTCTCTACACAGCGAAATAAGCGTTCGCAGCTTGGTCCGACTCATTTCTGATAATTAGGACAAAAGTTAGAAAATCGTGTTTTTGCGACCTGAAAAGTCGAAAAAACCAACATCTTAGAAAAACTTTCAAATCAGTACAAATCCTCTCTATGCATCGGAATAAGCGTTCTGAGCTTGGTCCGACTCATTTCTGATAACAATGACAAAAGTTAGAAAATCGTGTTTTTGCCACCTGAAAAGTCGAATAAACCGACTTTTTCGAAATACCTCCGAATCGCTAAATATCGTTTTAATGGATCGAAATAAGCGTTCTGAGCTTTTTCCGACTCATTTCTGATAATAAAGACAAAAGTTAGAAAATCGTGTTTTTGTCACCTGTAAAGTCGAAAAAACCAACATTTTAGAAAAATCTCCAAATCAGTACAAATCCTCTCTATGCATTAAAATAAGCGTTCTGAGCTTGGTCCGACTCATTTCTAATAATTAGGACAAAAGTTGGAAATTCGTGTTTTCGCGACCTGAAAAGTCGAAAAAACCATCATTTTAGAAAAATCTCCGAATCGCTAAATATCGTTTTTATGGATCAAAATAAGCGTTCTGAGCTTGGTCCGACTCATTTCTGATAATAAAGACAAAAGTTAAAAAATCGTGTTTTTGCCACCTGTAAAGTCGAAAAAACCTACTTTTTTGAAAAATCACCGAATCAGTACATATCGTCTCTACACAGCGAAATAAGCGTTCGCAGCTTGGTCCGACTCATTTCTAATAATAGAGACAAAAGTTAGAAAATCGCTTTTTTGTCACCTGTAAAGTCGAAAAAACCAACATTTTAGAAAAATCTCCAAATCAGTACATATCCTCTCTATGCATCGAAATAAGCGTTCTGAGCTTGGTCCGACTCATTTCTGATAATTAGGACAAAAGTTAGAAAATCGTGATTTCGCCACCTAAAAAGTAGAAAACACCGAGTTTTTAAAAGCATCTCCGAATCGATAAACATCGTCTTTTCGCACCGAAATAGGCGTTTTGAGATCAATCCGACTCATTTCCGATGATAAGGACAAAAGTAATAAAATCGTGTTTTCGCCACCTGAAAAGTCGAAAATGAAGTTGTTCGAAAAATCTCCAAATTGGTAAATAACGTCTCGACGCTTCAAAATGAGCGTTTTGAGCACGGTCCGACTTATTCCTGATAATTAGGACAAAAGTTAGAAAATCGTGTAATCGCGACCTAGAAAGTCGACAAAACCAACATTTTCGAAAAATCTCCAAATCAGTACATATCCTCTCTATATCGAAATAAGCGTTCTCAGCTTAGTCCGACTCATTTCTGATAATTAGGACAAAAGTTAGAAAATCGTGTATTCGCGACCTAGAAAGTCGACAAAACCAACATTTTCGAAAAATCTCCAAATCAGTACATATCCTCTCTATATCGAAATAAGCGTTCTCAGCTTAGTCCAACTCATTTCTGATAATTAGGACAAAAGTTGGAAAATCGTGTTTTCGCGACCTAGAAAGTCGAAAATACCCACTTTTTAGATAAATCTCCGAATCAGTACATAATCGTCTCTATGCATCGAAATAAGCATTCTGAGCTTGGTCCGACTCATTTCTGATAATAAAGACAAAAGTTAAAAAATCGTGTTTTTGCCACCTGTAAAGTCGAAAAAACCTACTTTTTTGAAAAATCACCGAATCAGTACATATCGTCTCTACACAGCGAAATAAGCGTTCGCAGCTTGGTCCGACTCATTTCTAATAATAGAGACAAAAGTTAGAAAATCGCTTTTTTGTCACCTGTAAAGTCGAAAAAACCAACATTTTAGAAAAATCTCCAAATCAGTACATATCCTCTCTATGCATCGACATAAGCGTTCTGAGCTTGGTCCGACTCATTTCTGATAATTAGGACAAAAGTTAGAAAATCGTGATTTCGCCACCTAAAAAGTAGAAAACACCGAGTTTTTAAAAGCATCTCCGAATCGATAAACATCGTCTTTTAGCACCGAAATAGGCGTTATGAGATCAATCCGACTTATTTCCGATGATAAAGACAAAAGTAATAAAATCGTGTTTCCGCCACCTGAAAAGTCGATAAAACGAAGTTGTTAGAAAAATCTCCAAATTGGTAAATAACGGCTCGACGCACTAAAATAAGCGTTCTGAGCTTGGTCCGACTCATTTCTGATAATAAAGACAAGAGTTAAAAAATCGTGTTTTTGCCACCTGTAAAGTCGAAAAAACCTACTTTTTTGAAAAATCTCCGAATCAGTACATATCGTCTCTACACAGCGAAATAAGCGTTCGCAGCTTGGTCCGACTCATTTCTGATAATTAGGACAAAAGTTAGAAAATCGTGTTTTTGCGACCTGAAAAGTCGAAAAAACCAACATCTTAGAAAATCTTTCAAATCAGTACAAATCCTCTTTATGCATCGAAATAAGCGTTCTGAGCTTGGTCCGACTCATTTCTGATAACAATGACAAAAGTTAGAAAATCGTGTTTTTGCCACCTGAAAAGTCGAATAAACCGACTTTTTCGAAATACCTCCGAATCGCTAAATATCGTTTTAATGGATCGAAATAAGCGTTCGCAGCTTGGTCCGACTCATTTCTGATAATTAGGACAAAAGTTAGAAAATCGAGTTTTTGCCACCTGAAAAGTCGAAAATACCAACATTTTAGAAAAATCTCCAAATCAGTATATATCGTCTCTACACAGCGAAATAAGCGTTCTGAGCTTGGTCCGACTCATTTCTGATAATTAGGACAAAAGTTAGAAAATCTTGTTTTTGCGACCTGAAAAGTCGAAACAACCAACAATTTTGAAAAATCTCCAAATCAGTACATATCGTCTTTACACAGCGAAATAAGCGTTCTGAGCTTGGTCCGACTTATTTCTGATAATTAGGACAAAAGTTAGAAAATCGAGTTTTTGCCACCTGAAAAGTCGAAAAAACCAACTTTTTAGAAAAATCTCCAAATCAGTACGTATCGTCTTTACACATCGAAAGAAGCATTCTGAGCTTTGTCCGAATCATTTCTGATAATTAGGACAAAAGTTAGATAATCGTGTTTTTGCGACCTGAAAAGTCGAAAAAACCAACATCTTAGATAAATCTCCAAATCAGTACCAATCCTCTCTATGCATCGAAATCAGCGTTCTGAGCTTGGTCCGACTCATTTCTGATAACAATGACAAAAGTTAGAAAATCGTGTTTTTGCCACCAAAAAAGTAGAAAACACCGAGTTTTTAAAAGTATCTCCGAATCGATAAACATCGTCTTTTCGCACCGAAATAGGCGTTTTGAGATCAATCCGACTCATTTCCGATGATAAGGACAAAAGTAATAAAATCGTGTTTTCGCCACCTGAAAAGTCGAAAATGAAGTTGTTCGAAAAATCTCCAAATTGGTAAATAACGTCTCGACGCACCAAAATGAGCGTTTTGAGCACGGTCCGACTTATTCCTGATAATTAGGACAAAAGTTAGAAAATCGTGTAATCGCGACCTAGAAAGTCGACAAAACCAACATTTTCGAAAAATCTCCAAATCAGTACATATCCTCTCTATATCGAAATAAGCGTTCTCAGCTTAGTCCGACTCATTTCTGATAATTAGGACAAAAGTTAGAAAATCGTGTATTCGCGACCTAGAAAGTCGACAAAACCAACATTTTCGAAAAATCTCCAAATCAGTACATATCCTCTCTATATCGAAATAAGCGTTCTCAGCTTAGTCCGACTCATTTCTGATAATTAGGACAAAAGTTGGAAAATCGTGTATTCGCGACCTAGAAAGTCGAAAATACCCACTTTTTAGATAAATCTCCGAATCAGTACATAATCGTCTCTATGCATCGAAATAAGCATTCTGAGCTTAGTCCGACTCATTTCTGATAATTAGGACAAAAGTTAGAAAATCGTGTTTCTGCCACCTGAAAAGTCAAAAAAACCGATTGTTTCAAAAAATCTCTGAATCGCTAAATATCGTTTCTATGGATGGAAATAAGCGTTCTGAGCTTGGTCCGACTCATTTCTGATAACAATGACAAAAGTTAGAAAATCTTGTTTTTGTCACCTGTAAAGTCGAAAATACCCACTTTTTAGAAAAATCTGCGTATCAGTACATATCGTCTCTACACAGCCAAATAAGCGTTCTCAACTTGGTCCGACTCATTTCTGATAATTAGGACAAAAGTTAGAAAATCGTGTTTTTGCCACCTGAAAAGTCGAAAAAAACTAACTTCTTCGGAAAATCTCCGAATTGCTAAATTTCGTTTTTATGGATCGGAATATGCGTTCTGAGCTTGGTTCGACTCATTTCTGATAATTAGGACAAAAGTTAGAAAATCGTGTTTTCGCGACCTAGAAAGTCGAGAAAACCAACTTTTTAGAAAAATCTCCAAATCGCTAAATATCGTTTTTATGGTTCGAAATAAGCGTTCTGAGCTTGGTCTGACTCATTTCTGATAATTAGCACAAAAGTTAGAAAATCATTTTTTTGCCACCTGAAAAGTCGAAAAAACCCACTTTTTAGAAAAATCTGCGGATCAGTACATATCTTTTCTACACATCGAAATAAGCGTTATGAGCTTTGTCCGACTCATTTCTGTTGATAAGGACAAAAGTTAGAAAATCGTGTTTTTGCCACCTCAAACGTCGAAAATACCCACTTTTTAGAAAAATCTGCGTATCAGTACATATCGTCTCTACACAGCGAAATAAGCGTTCTGAGCTTGGTCCGAATCATCTCTGATAAATAGGACAAAAGTTAGAAAATCGAGTTTTTGCCACCTGAAAATTCGAAAAAACCAACCTTTCAGAAAAATCTCCAAATCAGTAGATTTCGTCTCCATGCATTGAAATTAGCGTCCTGAGCTCGATCCGACTTATTTTCGATGATTAGGACACAAGTTAAAAAATCGTTCTCACCCGCTGAAAAGTCGATAAAACCAAGTTTTCAGAAAATTCACCGAATCAATGAATATTGTATTGTAACGGGGTGGTTTGAATACCCCGAAGCTTTTCGCCCGAAGCCTCGGGTCGGGTCGGTTGCTTTCGGAGCCATGCGCGCTGTCGCTGCTCAGTAGGGCCTGAGGCCCTCAATTCTTATCGAGGCCGGTGGATTGGGTCATTCAGAGGAGTTCACTCTACTCAACAACATCTTTTCCTTCAAACGTACAATTGTCACAGTTTTGTTAATAAAATTTATATTAGTTAATTTGTGAGTTGTCTACCAGGATGTTACGGCGTATTATACCAACTGTAAGTTTTATACTCTTGTTTATTGATTAATAACGATTGATATTAAAAGTTCTTGTTGATGATACGTGAGTATTTTCCTCTCTTTCCGCTCTGTACGGTTCTAGGCCCTTCTGGCAACCTCTCTAGCGTTTCCAATTAACTCTCTTTATTATTACTTTTTACACATGTTCTTTGTTAAATAGTATGTATCTCATTGAATATTCTTATCAATAAAATATAATTAACTATGAACACTGTATTATTGATATACGTATTAATATCCTTAATTTTTTTAGTAATAAGTAGTTGAGTAAGTACCCCGCGTGCCCGGTGAGTTTTGTCCACCCCTGAGATTACGGTAATTATACTCTTATTATTAACAATTATATATTATATTTGTCCTTAACCCTGCTCGCTGATCACTTGGCACGGGGATCAGGGAGAGGTGTTATAGTATCGACGCATCAAAGTAGGCGTTCTGAGCTTGGTCCGACTTATTTCCGATAATTAGGACAAAAGTTAGAAAATCGTGCTTTCGCCATCTAAAAAGTCAAAAAAACCAAGTTTTTAGTAAAATCTCTGAATTGGTAAATATCGTCTCTACGCACCGAAATAAGCGTTTTGAGCTTGCTCCGACTTATTTTCGATAATTAGGACAATTGTTAGAAAATCGTGTTTTCGCCACTTGAAAAGTCGATGTATGTGGCCTTGATACATCCAAAAAAGGCTTCTGAGCTAGGTCCGTCCAATTTCTGAAAGGAACAAAGCTACAATATTGTAATTTCGCCGCTTGAAAATTTGAAATAACCAAGTTTTTTTAAATGTCTCCGAATCGATCTCTATGGCCTTGATGCATCGAAATAAGCATTCCGAGCTTTGTACGACAAGTTTTCGGTAATTAGGAAAAAGTTACAAAACCGTAGTTTCAGAAAAAGTTGAACAAACCAAATTGAACTGAATTATTGTATTTTAAAATAAAAGTATTTTTCATTTTACATTAATGTATAATGTAGTTTTAAAATGAGTTTTTTATTTTTTTAATCTAAAATTAATTGTTTTCAGATAAAGACTACATTTATTTTGAACTAAATGTTATCAAATCTTTAAATAAATTAATTTTTACTTGGAGTAAGTTAAATGTGCCTCCGTTTAAAAACTCGATGTATCGAAATGAATCGATATCGACTACATTCGAGAGAACGATATTTTTAGAATGAATTGGTATCTTCTAAAACCAAGAGCTAAATTTTCTTGAGCCAACCAAGTTGTTTTCTTGTTCGGAGAAATTAAAAACATTTAAAGCAAAAATTTATATTTTTAAATCAAAATTGAATTTCTTTATTGAAGAGCTTTATATACTCTAATTAAAAAAAAAAAATTTTTTTACCAAGAGAAAATTTTTTTAAACAAGAAAAGAGGATATTTAAATTTAAGAATTTATTTTTGGAAACGATTTTCTTCTTGACCCAAGAATTCCTTTTTTTCTGTGTGAGAAAAGTACGCAAGACTTTACTACACCGAAAAAAAAATCCAAAAATTATTTGAGCAGTCGTGCAGTTGCATGTATTTATTCATCAGCTGAGATAGAGGGATTTTTTTTCGATGGAGTATGTCAACAGATTAGCGTCGCACCCGTTTTAGACAGACGGGTGAGAGTAGTATACGCATCACGATTTTATCCAGTAGGACCTTGTCATGCGTCTATTAATATCGCTTTGAAAGTATTGCGATACCTTGTTTACAAATAAGACAGGAACTTAGTCTTATAACGAGGTCCGATTGTACCACACTAAAAAAAAAAAATAATAATAATAAATAATAATCTCTTAGTAATTTCAAAGTTGTGCCCGTTTATTTATTAGCCTAGATAGGTTACTTTTGTTCATAAGAAATTATTATAATTCAGAAATTTTATCCGTTTCGAACAAACGGACTAACGAGTTACACAAACGTTCAGTACATCTTTGTTTTAATTTAAAATTTTTATTTCTACGCTTTTTCAATTTTCCTTTATTTAATATCGTTTTTCGTTCTGTTCTGGCCATCTATTGGCAAGGTGCGCGACGAAAACGACATCTGTCGACCGCATTAAATTATCCTCAAAAAGCACAGAGAGAATACGGAAAGTTTTTATAACCAAATAATTAAAATTTTTAAAGATTGCGAAATATATGTGTGATACCACATTTGAAAGGTGGAAAAATATAGAGTAGATTGTACTGAAAAAAATAAGTATAAAAAATTTTAATAAATACAAAATAAATATTATTTTGAACGACATAAGGTTAGCTTGTAATAATAATAATAACAACAATAATAGTCATAATAACAAATGAGTTAAAATAATTATAATTATAATTTTTTCAAAGTTAAAATTATTAATTTGCATTAAGTAAAGAAATTGAAGTGATTTAAATTATTCGCAATTTTAAATTTTAAAACTCAACAATTAAAAATACTTTGGGTTAAAAATTTGTAATTTAAAAAATTCCCCGTAATAATTTTTAGCCAAAGATGAATATCATGGATGAAAATGTATAAAACTTGCAATTACTATTTCTGTCAGTATTTTTGCAATTAACAACACAACAACTACTTGTCCTTATTTTTTAACATTGCTTTCATTTAACTATTCACAAGACAAGTGCGATTTAACGCGTATTTCGTCCACTGCAGGCGCTACAATCGATTCGATTGTCCCCACCCTATACTCCACACCCTGCCAATTATTTTTTTTCTGAACTTGCAATTTGAATTTTTGATTATCATTTGTAATTTTACAGAAATTCATATTATCTACTTTACCATCATTTATGTAGCTCTGCCTTATCTGAGATTTTTCTTTCCGCCATCAGCTCTTTTTTACCATAGCTCTTAGCATCATTTCATTCCCCTAGTTTTTCGGCAAAACTATCCCGACCTGTTGAACTCAACCAACAGTCAAATTAAAGTAGATATTTTTCGGTATGTGAGATCAAAAATTTAGGTAGCAAAAATTGACTTCGATGAAAACTCGCCAGATGATCAAGATTTTAACTTAAATATTGATATGAAACATTTGACATCTCGATCACGTTAGTGCACATAAAAACTTTCATTCCAATTTTTTGCTCTTTCCCACACGTAAAATTACAGATAAACTTGATGCAAAGTACCAGTTTCAATTTTACGTCAAATTTACATATTATTTTACGTATATGAGAGCTAAAAAGTTGATCTGAAATTTTTTATACATATTGTACGTCATCGAGATGTCAATAGTTTTGTTTCAATTTCTGAGCTGAAACTCTGGTTTCCTGAGAACGCCATGCTGATAAATTTTACCTTTCATCGTATTTACTGACAACATGCAAGTGATTTTTGGTATGAAGGTTAAACATAGATTTTGTAAGAGAAGTCATACATGATTCATGCATGCTTTTGTCGGAACCAGCATAACTGCGATTTCCACATAAAAATTTTACTTTATTTTCTATAAAAATACTCTATGAAATAGAGCCATCAATTACTGAATTTTTTATTCTCTGATACTGGGTCTTGCGAAAAAAAAAAAAATATATTAATAATAATAATAAAATTCAATGTTTAACAATATGTTTAACATTAAGGTTCTTTTAATTACTTTATATATGTTAATTAAAATGTTTTATTTTTTTACCTCAACTATATTTGTTTCCAAGCATACGTACCATTTGAAGATACTTTAAACAATATAATGGACCACAATCAAAACAAATAAAAATTATTTTACTTTCAATTTTCATTATTTATTACATTAATTCTTTGATAAATTTTGACTAACATTGTGTTCGAATATTCTACAATTCATTAATTTCTTTTTTCTCCAATTTAATATGGTCCGATAAAATTGTATTATAAATTAATAAATTATAACACCAAACACTTGGTTATTGAAAGAATAAATACTGTGGTTTTGTAAACATTATTTATATGTCTATTATTATTTTAAAATAATACCATCATTCAAAACTATAATTTATTGTTTTTTAACTTTTTTATTATTTCACGCTATCTTTATTTTTTTTTTATTTTTCTCTTAAATAAGTCGTCTGTTATTTTTAATTGAAGGCAAAGTATCACTCTCAAAACACTTTTGATACATCCATTCAGAAAAATAAAGTTTATTATCATTTTCACAGGTCATCATAATGATCATATGTTATTTATGTTTTCATACGAATAACTAATCAAGTAACGATTTATAAACTTATAATTATTGTGAATAGATTACAATGATTAGTGATACAGATTTTTTAAATTAAGTTCCCTAGTAGTAGTGAATAGAAAAAAATGAATTATAAAGAACACCAAAGTAAAATAATGGATTTTTGAAATAATACTTAATATCTTATAACACGAGAAAAATATTTCGCGAAATAATATATTAATAATTAAAGAATTTAACTTTATAATTATTCATAGTTTAATCATTGTCGACTACTAGGAGTTTTTTAAAAATTCATCAGTTCTATAAAATTCTTCCAGCCGTTATTTCATAATAAATGTAAATATTTTTTCGACTTACAATATTCGGAGTATTTAGAATTATTGATAGATTATAATTTGTTTAATTTACAAGACAATCCATACCACAAACTCATTCAATCGTGTATCTAATTATAAATAAGTCATTTACTAACGCTGAAATATACAGAACTTTGCACTTGATTGTCAATCAATAACAAAAAATAAATCGATCATTCATATAAATGTTAAAAATAAAATAAATTATTTTTTAATATTATTTCATAGACATATTACAGAAATTTTTAATCAAGTGTTTATTTTTTCTTAACGCTAATATGTTAAAGAAAAATATGATACTGAATTAATTCAAATCTACAGTTTCAACAACTATTTTGATTTTATAACATTTACATTAATTAATGATTGATATTACGGATAAGAAATAAATAATATTGAAATTTAATTACTATAGCGCTAAAAAATGATTTATAAATTAAAACTATCGTCAAAAAGTTGTTTAAGTTCTTTGAGATGCTGCATTTTACTACCAGTAGCTGGTGAAGCCGCTGTTGCACGACCGACATATCTAGCAAACAAAAATTATTTTATTCATTAAAAATGATTAAATTTATTGTAAATATTTATTAATTAATATTTTTTCTAAATTATTTTATAATGAGATTCAATAATTAATTGACCATTATTCAAGTGTATTAGTGTTAATTTTTTTTTTTTTAATAATTATTACCTCACACAACGTGATTTTGATTCAGTAGGTTTTTGTCTTTGATTTTCTGTTATACTTTTAGACACCGTAGATGTTTTTGATGAAGAAAATAATCCACTTAACCAACCACCACTACTTTCACTCGAACTTCCGCTACTGTAACATGGCCCAACATTGTTTTTACTTTACTTTACAAAAAATCAATTGTTTAAATAAAAATTGAAATAATAAAATAGAATTTCCGAATAAATTAATTTTTTAAATTAAAACAACCATACCAAATATATAAATTATAACTAATTATTAATATTGTAACTAGTATTATTTAGTAATTACAATAGTAATTAATAATAAATTTAATTAACGGTATATTTGTCTCTTTAAAAAAATAATTACTCAAGCAAAAAAGTGTGGGCCATGTTTACAGTCAATTTAAAAATAATTTCATTACACCATATAATTTTAAATAAAATAATCCAAAAATGAAAGGTAAATAAATAAAAATGTAATAAATTAAATAAATAAATAAATAAATATAGAGAATAATGTTTTTTTCTT